>NW_018214172.1:0-1129 GCF_001263595.1 Phalaenopsis equestris | reverse complement strand
AGAAGCACGATCCTCATTAATTTTTGAAAAACACTAAAGGCACTTTAAAATGTTCTTTCTTCTATTTTGTCATCTGCAGAGTCTGATAGATCAAGATTTTCATTATTTATTTTTCTGATCATGCCGAACTAGGTTGGAGTAATCAATAAACTTTCGAAACAATTTCTTGACATGCTTCCTCATGGGAAAAATACGTGATATTCCTTTAGTCCTTTACTACTTGGACACATATACTTGCGTGAAATAGTTACCTGCTTCGTGACGCCTTTAAGGGCATCATATTGTTGCTTATTGGTACCATAATGCAAGGCCTACCCAGGCATTCTTTCATATGGACGCATAGTTGGCGCACCACCATTACTGTAGTGCAATGACCATATATCACTCTACTAATTAGTCGGATGCAACTCAAACAAACATTTGTCGGCTTCTTTTCCTTTAGAGATCTAGGGGAGCCTTAAGTCTAGGCTTTGTTTTAATCAACTCTAAGGTGAGTGGAATGCCATAGCTTGGTGCATTGGACATTTAGGTTTTGGTTGTGTTCAAAGAAGTGTTTAGGCTCTGTTTTTTGTACAAATGTCTCATTCTATAAAAAAACTGCTTAAATGAAAAGATTTTGTTAGGGTATTTAATTTTCAGAAAATTTTCCTATCACAATGACATTTCACCCCATTTTGAATTGCGAATAGGGTGTCATAGTCTCACTACATTGAAATGTTTTGTAAATGAAAAGGTCAAAATAGCCCTCTAATTGAGAAGGTCAAAATTACCCTTTAGTCGATCACTCTCTTTTGCTGCTTCACCCCGTACTCCGACAAGTTGCTTCTAATTGATGAATTGAGAAGAAGAAGAAGCGGGTCCTCTCCTTAAGCCTGAAGCCCAGAATGCAGATAACTCTATTGTCTCACACACTTAAATTATTTGCATTTTGGGCTTTAGGATTAAGGAGAGGAGCCGCTTCTTCTTCTTCGGGATTTGTTAATTGGAAGCAACATGTCGGAGTACGGGATGAAGCAGCGAAAGAGAGTGATCGACTACAGGATAATTTTAACCTTCTCGACTTTAGGGTAATTTTGACCTTTTCGTTTACAAATATTTGAATATATCGAGACTATAACACCCTATTCTC
>NW_018214171.1:0-1129 GCF_001263595.1 Phalaenopsis equestris | reverse complement strand
GTGTAGGAGAGTCAGAAGAACGGTTTTTGTCATGGATGAATTTCATGAAGAGGAGAATTGACTCGAACGTTTAAGAATTTCGTTTCAGAGGAGGTTGAGAGAGAAAGTACCCGTTGGAGGGCACAAAGATAATGGAGTTAAAGTGGACCTACTAGACTTCGACGGGAGCATGAATTCAAATGATTTCCTATAAGGGCTGCAAACTGTTGAGCTAATCTTTGAATATAAAGATGTGCCCGATGAAAGAAGAGTGAAGCTCACTGCCATCAAGCTTACAAAGAATGTCTTTTTGTGGTGGGAGAATCTGAAGTGGGAAAGATAGGGCAGGACGAGATGGAATCCTTTCTTGTGAAAAAAATGAAGAAGACAATGTAGCGACTTTATCTATCCCCACACCACTGTCAGGATATTTTATTGAAACTGCACTATCTGCAAGAGAAAAAACTATGAGTGGAGGAATACACGATAGAGTTTATGTTTATGTTGCTTAAGTTGAAATGTGAACTGAAAGAGACAGAGGAGCAGTCCATAGCCAAAACCGCCTTCAAACTTACAAAGAATGTTTGTTTGTGATGGGAGAACATGAAGTGGGAATGGGGACAGGATCAAATTGTTTCTTGGGTAAAGATGAAGAAGGTGATGTAGCAACAATACCTACCCCCACACTACCGCCAATATATTTTCCTAAAACTTCACTACCTGCAACATAAAGAGTCATCAGTGGAGGAATACACAACAGAATTTATGCAACTCAAGTTGAAATGTGAGTTGAAAGAGATAGAGTTGTCCATAGCCAGGTATTTGGGGGTGTCTGAAAAACCCACCATCTATAATGTAATCCATCTGAAACATTTTGGACATTGAGAGACGTGCAAACTTTAGCACTAAAGGTGGAGAGACAACTGGGGCAACAAATTTGCTTGCTTCTAAGGCTGTCAAAAAAACTCATTGTTCGCTAACAGCTTATGTTCGACTCGCTCTTTAAGTAAATGAGCTAAACACAAATAAATTTTTCAAGCTCGAATTATAAATAAGCAGATCACGAATAAACCTTTATTCGTTTGTGTTCAAGCTCGTTTTAGCTCGAAATAAAGAAATTATATGTATTATTTATATAATAATATTATAT
>NW_018214170.1:0-1129 GCF_001263595.1 Phalaenopsis equestris | reverse complement strand
ACGAAGAGAGAACTTCAGGAGCAACTGAAGAAGGTCATTATATTATGAGTACGACGGTTGTAAGCAGTTATTACAAGAGAACTTAAACTGTAATCGAGGTGCATTGTTACACCAACTTCGGGGTACGTTGTTGCACTGCCTTCGGGGCATGTTGTTACACTGCTTTTCGGGGAGTGTTGTTACACCATCATTTTGGAGCGTTGTTGCACTGCCTTCATGTGATGTGTCATTGTACAGTCTTTGAGGTGCATTGTTGAGTTGTTCTCAGTGTGTTGTAACATTGTATTTAGGGTGCATTATTACATTATCTTCAGATTGCATTGTATGGTGCTTTGTTGCACCATCTTTAGGTGCGTCATTACACCGTCTTCAAGGTGTGTGTTCTGCAGGATGTCTCATTACTCCGCAATGTAAGTTGGGATTTTGCAGCACACGTCATGATTCTGCAAGGGGTGGGTTTCATTGTAACAAGTTGGGGCGCCCGACGACTGTCAATGAGCGGTGATCAAATATGGTCAGTGGCTCTATGAGCGAGAAGCGTTCTTCATATATTTGATGTAGAACAGTTGAATTCAACTCCTTCTTCCCCTTGTCCTTCTCCAAGCTTATAGTTCCATTCTCAAGAGGGGTAGAGTTCTATTTAATTATAAAGATTGGGAGAGGCCTTTCTGCCAAAAAAAAAAAAGGAATCCGGACCACTCAATCAAACGCCTCAGAGATATTCCCTCGATTGGATGACGTTCTGTTGACATTTGAGTGCCTTATTGATTTCATAACTAAGTGGTCTTGGGATTGTTGGAGTCGTCTTTTTGAGACGCTCAATTTGACAATAAGATTGTCAGGTTTGGAATTCATCTGACATTCCGACAAGGAACTGAAAACTTCTAAAAGTGGCTTATTAGCTTGGTTCGAGCTCGATTTGACTCAGATTGGACCGGCTTTAGTGTTATTGAGTCTATCTCAACGAATTGGTCAATTCTATTATAAGTGAAATTGTTGTTCTGGATGATCTATAATTAGAGTATGAACATTTTCTTGTTCAAAAATTGTTTTGAAATTTGTGGCATGCCTTGATATTCATACCAAAAGGTGAAAATTTGTTGATGGTGTAACAGTCTGTATCTATTTT
>NW_018214169.1:0-1129 GCF_001263595.1 Phalaenopsis equestris | reverse complement strand
AAATTTTTCACCTCAAATTAAATTAGGTGACCAACATGATTAACAATAAAGAATAAGTTCAAGAAAATACTTTTCTAGATCGAGAGACTCCTTAAAATTGTTAGGTTTGTAATTGTAAATGGATGGCTCAAGCTAAATCTTTAAGACAAAAAAAAAATTACTGAAAAAATAGAAAAGATTGTTAAATATTTTGCCCATTACAAATTTAAAATAATTTGCATTAAAATCTACCAAATTAATATAATAATTTTTAATCATGTTAATAAAAAATAATAAGTTTATATTTTTTAAATTTTATTTACTATACGTAATATTTTCCTATTTACTTAAAATTTTACAATGAATTACTGCATATATGGGTTTTTACATAAACTATTTCAATTTTTTAAATTTTATGCAATAGATTTAAATATTAACATAAACATATAAAATTTACTATTTTTTGCAAAAAAACATATAATATTCACAGAATTTAGAGTTAATTTATATTTTTATTCAATTCATAGATTTTTTAAACAAGCTTTTATATGTTAAACAATATATTTTTATTAAAATAATATTTATTATAATTTTTAAAATATTAAATATTTTTATTAATAGCTAGCTAGCCATTAAAACTTGATTTAAAGAGCTTTGATGACTATCAAAGCCTCTTCGACCAGAAAATTTATAGCAATTTGGAGGGTATTAAGGGAAATTTTCAATACTTTTTAGTCATATTTTGAGAGAAAAGCTTGTAAAACGTTCTTTCACTTCTTCTATCACAAAAGCTTCGTCCAAATCATATATTTTCTTAAAATAAATATTAGAAACTTAATCCTAATTTCACCAAAAAACTTGGAACTCATAAAGCCACTTTGAAAAGAAGTTTAAAAGTTATTCAAACAATCATCAAGTCTATAGAATCGCTTTTAAAAATTTTAATAACTTTTTTTCTATCTCTTTGTCATCATCAAATAGCTTGATCATAGTTTCTTTTCTCTTATAAAATCTTAGAAAACACTGAAAGGATGTTGTAATATTTTTGCAAACACTCTTTATTAAATATATAGCAAATGATATTCTCATTATAAAACTCTATATATTTGGTAGTACAAATGAGTTTTTATGGCATCAATTTTCAAAAAAA
>NW_018214168.1:0-1129 GCF_001263595.1 Phalaenopsis equestris | reverse complement strand
CATTTTCCATCATTATATCATCCCTGTAAATCAAACAAATAATTTAAGATAAACTAATCCAAATTATGAAATGTTGAAAGTAAGAGGAGTTTGTAACTAGAAACACACCTAAATGCAAAATTCTCACAACAATGATAAATCAACTCCATCATATGTTGTAGCATTTCTATCCCTTGTTGGAAAGTCAACTATCACCTTTTCCTAGTCAGTCTTTTGAAAATAAATATATGTTAGGAACTAAAGTATAATGCTATTAAACAAAAAATGAATAATTTTACATTTACATTTTCTTTATTTTTTCAATTGTCATTATTTCTTCCTTTAATTGTTAGCCTTCATTAGTAATCTGTTTGAATAAAATTAAAAAAAAATAGAATTGTGTTTTAAATAATTTTATAGGCTCATGCATACATAATAAGATTAAACTACTACTTTATTCTCTTCCTCTTTCTTGTGTTGAACTGCATGAACCCCCTTCTTCTCATTCTCTTCCTTATTTTGAAATTCAACTACTACCTTATAACCCTCTTCCTTTTCACTTTCAGAAACAAATCCCTCAATAGCTTGGGTTACTTCCCTTTTGGCCTCAATTCTTCTTATTTTCTTCAAGCATTCTTATTTTTGGTACATTTTGTAAACTCAAAGTCGCCAGCTTTCTTAATCATCATTTACAATTCCCTAAAGAGCCCTCTTACTTGAATCATCGAATTTATTTAGAGAAGAAGAGAGATAAAAAATGAGGAACGTAAGATGAAAACTAGGCAGACAAATTTAAAAAGAACATGTAGAACTTATGTTGGGTAAACTTCATGGATTGGTATGTCCAGAACAAGATCAGATCAAAACAACTTTAAAAGAATCCTCCATAAAGAGAATGCCTACTTATGCAACACATAACTAGAGAATCAAATGTGTGTGTTTGTTATGAGGTCAAGAGCAACACCTAAAGGGACATATCTCTTTGATTAATTATATTTTGAGGGATGCCCAAAAATACTCTAGATTAAAAAATTTTGCTTACATCTAAGTGACGAATAGTAGATAGGTGTGTCAAAAAATAGTTATTTGATAAGAGCGCCTCAACGTTTTCAAAGCTCACACCAAGCCATATGGTCAGAGAGTGAATCTA
>NW_018214167.1:0-1128 GCF_001263595.1 Phalaenopsis equestris | reverse complement strand
GTGTGACAAGAAAACAACAAACATGAGTCTGGCATGTCTTTCAAGTAGTTAAGGATCTGATGTACAGCGGTGAGATGGTGCTCGTAGGATTCATGCATAAACTAAGTTTGAGAGCATATGGGCTAGGTAAATGAGTTACCCACTAGACATCGGTAGAGTGTCTTGTTCACTGAAACGGCATTGGGAACATCTGTCAACTTCTCATTGGGATCCATTGGAACAACTATCAGTTTGCAAAGAAGTAACTTTGTCTCAGTCAGTAAAGATGTCACATATTTGAACTAGGAAAGACTAATGACCCGAAAGAACCGAGCTGCTTCCATACCTAAGAAATACCTGCGAGAACCCAAGCCCTTCATCTCAAAAGATGCGGTTATAATGTTTGTAAGAGATACCAAGGTCGGTCGATCATCACCTGTGAGTAAGATGTCACAGAAATAGAAGATGAGGATGGCAATCCAGTCTTCAGATGAGTGTCAGAAAAACATTGTGTGATCAGATTGAGCCTGAGAGAAATCATGACCCACAACTTGTGAACTTATCAAACCAAACCATGAGGGAGTGTTTCGATCCATAAATAAACTTCTGCAGTCAACACACTTATCCAAGAAAAGAGGTTGAGTCAAAGCCCGATGGGAGGACATATACACGTCCTCTGCGAGATCGTTGTTAAGGAAAGCATTCTTGACAGTCAGTTGGAGTATGGGTCAATCCAGATTCACGGCAAGTGATAACAGAACCCAAATGGTGTTTAATTTAGTTACCGAAGCAAATCTCTCAAAGTTAACTCCAACGGTTTATTGCGTTCAAAGAATCAATCGAAGTTAAATTTGGTGCTAAAAATCCACCAGCAACCAACTGTTTTTTTTTTCCTCAAAGAAAGATCAACAACATCCTACGTATGAGTTCGCCGAAGGGCAATCATCGTATCCACTACTGTCGCCTTCTAGTAAAGGTCCGCCAATGCTACCTCAATAGTGGATGGAAGACAAAATTTGTCGAAAGTGACAAATGCTTTATAGGTCGGTGATTAGTTGTGGAATGAGACGTATTTTGTCATGGGATAAATAAAGCATGTCTGATTATGTACCCCAATGGTAGAATTCACCTCCTCATTCAAAGCAGGAG
>NW_018214166.1:0-1128 GCF_001263595.1 Phalaenopsis equestris | reverse complement strand
TTATTTTTTTAACTTCCCTATTAAGTGAAAGAGCCCACTCTTCTATTTGACTAAGTGGACACAATGCATTTGAAATTGTGGTATTTGAAGCACTTCTTAGGTATGATGGGTTTTAGTGTGCTAGTAGTATCCACATTTTCTCCCCCCTAAACCTAATTTTTCTAGGGAGATATCGGCTTGAATACTTCAATGGGTGTACTCTTGTTGCCTGATCTTTGTACTTAAGCTCTCTTTGTAACGTGTGATGGCCCTCTGTTGATATTGTTACTTTATCTTTAAAGCTAGAGTCTGTACATTAACCAGGGACTAATATGAGTGTAGCTACACCGCATCATTTATAGATGGCTTCAGTCATCCAAGATATCTTGCCATTTGCTTCTCTAGTTTAAACAACTCATATTTAAATATGCTTTGATCAATTTCAATTGTGTACTTCACAAAATAACATCTTTGGTGCATGTTGTTGAGTTATATGAACATGTTTTTCCGGTAATACAGAAGAAAGTATTTGCGCTACATCTTTCTTTTTTATTTTAGACCATGTGTGGATCTCACTCTTCTCATCGTGCTATCGAAGATGCTTCAGGTTCTTCTAACACAATGAAAGATTCTTGATGGCTTTCAATTTATCTTTTTATCCCATGGAATATTTTTGTACTAAAAAAATATGTTCTATGGTAAGCCACCTAATGAATTCATTCGGATCCAAACATTTGCTAAAATTCTATAATTCAATCTTCATTCCAAAATTCTCGCATCTCCTTTGATATTCTATGCTAAATTGTTGGGGTACTGATTATTCATCACTGAAAATTTTGTAAGAGGAATTCACACTTTCTTGATCTTGTGAGTCACTATTGTGGCTATGGTTGAACTCTTCGGGTTGCCTCCTCTCAAATGTTGCATGCCTTTGTTATATTTGGAAGATCTTCTTTGCATGTCTTCCATTGTAAGCTTCTAGACATCTCTGCATATTGATACGATCTAGAACCAAATTCAAGGATCAAACGACGACGAAATAGTAATAAGTAGGTGGAAAAACTCAAACGAGGGCTTCTCTAATGAAAATTAAAGGAAAATAAAAAAGATACAATGATGATCTATTGTTCGAGAGGTAGATCGTCTCTT
>NW_018214165.1:0-1128 GCF_001263595.1 Phalaenopsis equestris | reverse complement strand
TATTCAACCCTACCTTCAATAAATATCACTCCAATAAATTCTTTAATTTTTAATTTTTATTTTTGCCACAAACTTATCTTAATATATGGTATAAGAAAATTTAATATAAAAACCAAAATGCTTCGAAAAGTAACCACCAAGTCATAAGCAAATTCAGCAATAATCTGCCAAATAATTTAGAATTATTTGTTTCTCTATAAACAAATGTAAGGCTGTATAATTTTTTATTTTGTTTGAAGTAAAATTAAAATACTATGTTTCAAATTATTGTACGAATTTTTGGTGGTGACAGTGAGATGGGAGGTGGCGGTGATGGTGGCCGACGGTGGTGGCAAGAGGTGGTGGTAACTATCGGTGGTTGCTGACTGTGGTGACCAATGGTGGAAGTCAGCAGTGGTTGTGGCTAGCTGCGATGCCTGGAGGCTGGACAGATAGAAGTAGCAGACATGGTTGACTGAGGCATTTGTAGGAGTTGATTATACGGGGTGGTGGCTAGTAGTGGTGATGGATGTGTTTCACTGAGGCAGTTGTCAGGGTTGGTTGAGGCCGGTGATGGCAGTGACTAGTGGAAATGCTTGGAGATAGTTGGGACTAGCGGCAGTGATGGCTTGTGGAGGTGACCGAAGGTGGCGACTAGCGGTGGTCGAAGCTGGAATTCAACTAAATTCATTGAATTTCAAATACAAAGAAAACATCAAAGACTTGAAAACTTAAAAGTCCCGCAAAAGAATGCATTACTGCCAACCAAACAACCCGCAAAAGTTCTGCTGCTAGACATTCATCTTTTTTTGTCACAACAATAAAAATCAGGCATTTACATCCATATAACGCAATTCTTATATATTTATATATTTAGCACCAAAACTTTCATATTTACATACATACACTCAACACTCAAATCATTGACATCACATCAAAAATACTGCTATCAATAACTTTTTAAAAGTGAAATATACACGTTCATGCATAAGTTTCTAATACAAAACATGCTATAAATGTATGTATCAAACTTTAGGTCTCGGACATGTAAACTCATAAGAAATGTGTGGTATGTATTACTATGTCCTAAAATGCACAGATCCAGATGCAGCAAACATGACAGAAAAATGTGTTAATCCTTTGAGCAAT
>NW_018214164.1:0-1128 GCF_001263595.1 Phalaenopsis equestris | reverse complement strand
TTTTTATCATCAGCTTCTTCTGCAGCAGTTTCATAACTTCATAACTGTTTATTCAAAGAGCTGCAACTGACGCAACATAATGTAAATGCTCATGTGTAAAATACCAAGAACAATTCGAAGTGGGATTAAAAAAAACCAGAAATCAAAGTGTGTTTTACATTTTTTATTCTAAGGGTTGAAGATGAAATTTCCACACTTGCATTTCCAGCACAAGAGCTTGTAATTAGAGCTGTCATCTTTTTCACTGCCGATCATGAAGAGAGGAACTGAAGCACTTCTCACTCCAGAAGTTGCAGGGACCTGAACTGCTTCACAATCGCTGCAAGCCAGACATCTCCTCTTACACTGAGGTGGCCTTGATCCAATCATGGAGTTCACCCTCAGCACCTCCTGGCCTCCTTTCTGAAAATACACGCGATCACTCCAAGTTCAAATTTTTTTAACATAAAAAGGAAGAAATTGGTCACATGAAGGAGATGGACAATAAAAAATTTCACCTTTGAAAGCTCCTTGTGGATGAACACTGATCTGCCTGCAATTTGATCCAGTTCAAGAAAAGCATACAACTTTATCATGAAACTATAGCGAAGAATGATTAGTTTCATACTTTGGGTGGCGAATGCTCTTTCTTCAGTGGAGGCAGGAAGTTGCAGCACCATGAAAATGAGAAGAAATGCTCTTATGTTTGTTATGGAAGATGAATGGAGAAGCATTTCAGAATGGAGAGAGTAATAGGTTGATGGTTGTTTCTGGAGTTTTAATGGAGTTTGCTGTGCTTCACTGGCTTGGAAATCTCCTCTAAGAGTATCATTATTTGCTTTATCGGACAGAGTGAGAGAGTGATGCAGCAAAGAAGAAGACAACAAGTCAGAGAATCAATGAAAAGGACAATATTTGAACTAGGTGAAGGATATTGCCTCTATGAGGACAGAGGAATCAGAGAGAAGCAAGGTTCTGATGCGAAAGCACGGAAATATCAAAGAGGAAGATGAACGAGGGATTTTGATTCTGCCGTGTTAGGTTGACCGTAAGATTTAAGATTTATGTAAAAAATCTGGACCTGATTTTTTACTTCTTTAGCCGTTTTCTTTAGTAAATCTGATCGAAGCTTAATATCAAACTATATAT
>NW_018214163.1:0-1127 GCF_001263595.1 Phalaenopsis equestris | reverse complement strand
TTATAGATCACTCAACTATTTTCAAGGAAATCACTCCTAATTTAGAAGCCATAGAATTTAAGTATGATGATGAAGAGTTGACATTAATCATGTTGTGATCGTTGCCTTCATCATATACAACATTTACATATATCATTTTATATTGGGCAGAGACACTTACTCTACACGAAGTATATAATGTTTATTTTTTAAAAGAAAAGATTAAACATCTTGTGGATGAATATAGTGCTCAAGGAAAAGGCCTTGCCATTCGAGGTAGAACTCAATAGGAGAGTTTTGTAGGTATACAAAAAGAATATCAAAATCTATGAATAAAGATAAGATCTGCAATTACTGTAAAAAAATGACACAACAAAATTGAATGTTATTAGTTGCAGAACAAAAATAAGAATGCAACTTCAAATTAGAAAGGCAAACAATCAATTCATTATGGTGAAGCTAGCGTTGTTGAAGAAGTCGCTAGTTAATGTGAACTCCTAGTTGTCTCTGACAGTGAACCTTGTGATAATTGAGTTCTTGATTCAATCTGCATGTTTCATATGTGTGTCCAAATAGGGACTAATTTTAACATATGAAATAATGTTATAAGGTACCATGTTAATGGGCAATAATATTCCATGTAAGATTATCGATATTAAAACTTATAGAATCAAGATGTTTGAGGGAGTCATCAGAATACTTAGAGATGTGAGACATGTCTCAAATCTGAAAAGGAGTCTATTTTCATTAAGTAATCTTGATGTTGATTGGTACAAGGACAATGGTGAAGGTGTAGTTCTAAAGGTCAATAAAGGTTCTCTTATTATGATGAAAGGACTAAAGAAAGTTGTTGGTGAGATGTTTTGCAAGGATCTACAGTGATAGGTAATGCAATAATTACTACTTATTTCATATTAGATGATGAAGCAACCAGACTTTGACATTTGCATTTTGGGTATATGAGTGAGAATGGAATAGTTGAACCAAGTAGAAGATGACTTTTAAATGGTCAGAATATTAGTAAATTGAAGTTATGTAAGTATTGTGTTTGAGAAATAGAAGAGAGTTAAGTTCAATACTAGCATTCACAATACTAAGAAAATACTAGACTATATACATTTTGATCTTTGACGACCATATACAGTACC
>NW_018214162.1:0-1127 GCF_001263595.1 Phalaenopsis equestris | reverse complement strand
TAGGTTGACTGACTTGGATTTTAGGTTTTCGAATAAAGGTGATCAAACCTAGTTTATACGGTAGGGTTTTTTAGACTTATTTGAATTTGAACTATCAATTAGTTGACATACTCCCTAAGAGATTTAAGGGGGTTTTCTAAGAGGTTATTTCTACGTGTTAGAACATTTATTTTATGTTATGTATGTGTTATTATTTTTAATTTTTCAAAAATAAAATAAGAATAAGAAGTAGAAAATAGAAATATAAAAGATATTAAGTTTCAAACTTACTCTTTAAGTGTTTCAATTAGAATTCTCCTAATTTAAAAAAAAATTGAACTTTTTCCTTAACAATGATGCCAAAAACTTGATGTTTGAAATCATTATGAGACAAGTTTATCTATCATCACAAGTATACATGTCAATCAAGTAATGCACAAATTATGAGTTTGTGTATCGATCCCACAAGTTAAGTGTCAAATGATTTCTAACAATCAAAGATCTAGTTTACTAAATTGTTAAGGCTAGTTTACCTGTATAGTTTGCATAAACAAAAAGTTCTAAATTCCTAATGCAGAAAGAAGAAAACTAAATTAGATTTTATGAAGTTTTTTAAATATGTAAGGCCATGCCCTTCTGACACTGATTGAGTGATTTTTCGATATTTTCCTATGAAATACAAGCTTATGTTGACAACTAGGGACATGTCCTCCTTAGCCTATGTATAGGCCTTAAGAACAATTAGAAACCATACTACAGTGAAGTGGGGCTTAGCCATGATGTGTTTCTCAAGAATCTTGTAGTCTCCAATCTTAGTTGCAATGTCTTAATGACAATATGTCTATTTTAGTTGGTTAATGTGTGCTACCTGCTTATTCTTCTATGCGATGTCCTAAATCACAGGAAATTTTAAGTTTTCTATTGTGTTTGATGATAAGTGAACTAAGGCCAAGAAGTCAACACATCAACATATAAAATTCATGCACGAAAGAGTCTGAGGAATGAAATTCATTAGATTAAGCAATAAGAAAACCACATGTATTACATCATAGGAGTATTAAAATGAAATCTACGACAATGCATGAGAATAGTAAGCTCAAGATTTGTTATTGAGGGTATAAAAAAGAAACAATGCAAGAAATATAAAA
>NW_018214161.1:0-1127 GCF_001263595.1 Phalaenopsis equestris | reverse complement strand
AGGGGAGTGAAAGAGATAGGTTGGGGAGGATAAAATGGGAAGATATAATCACTACCTCAGAGGGGATACAGTCGGAGTAACACCACCTCCTCAAATACAACCCACAAAAGGGAAGGAGACTCCACACAAGAGATCTGAAATAAAAAAACACTCAGAACTGACTCCCTGCATGCCTAGGACCACAATTTTTAGGCTTTGACACAAAAGGGGGGCAAAATAATATAAGAAAGTCTTCCCAAGTGCGATAGCTTGCAAGCCTCCGCCCGGATTGGGACGATTTGCAGGTCTGCTTCGCGATTTTGCCCTCACGGGAATTTTCCCGATGTCGAGTGAGGTTTCGTGCCTCTTCTGTCGTCGTCGCGATAACTCGCAATCTCGCACCCGTGGGAACGACCTCCCACATCGGGCACTAGGGTAGATCCTGCGTTAGTCTCCTAGGGTTGGGGGAGTTTCAACTTCATTGGTCGAAGCTTTTATTTTGTTATCGACCATCTTGGATCCTACTGGCGACTGTACTGTTGCCCGAGGAATTTGAGGGTCTTCCTCACCTTGCAAGCAGATTCACATATCGATCTGTCCTCCTGAGGCTGTGAACCACGCTTATACTGTTGAGTCTTCTAAAAGTAACCCACAATCAGTTCAAATGGGTGTATAGTAGTAGTAATCCGACCCTTCTTGCATGGCAGTGGTGCTGTTGGTTCGACATTGTCCAGACATATCATTGGTCGTATTTTCTCTGTATCGGGGGTGGGTGTATCTATCTTTCTGTATAGTGTCATTACTAAAACGGATTCCACTAATCCGTCTTGTTGAAAAGTGATTCTGTTGCCTCAGACTTTTTCGAAGGAAGGAGGGTAATGCGTTTCTTGTCCTTGGTGAAGGAATAAGTGTTTTTATATCCGTCGTGCTAAGTCCTTCGATCATATTTCCATGGTGGTCCCGACAAGAGGTGACACACATCCATAGGGACACGTTGCACACACCTGGTCTTGCAGCTGTCCTCCGATCTTTGGTTGATGTTGATATAATTCTCTTTTTTCAACCACATTATTAAATATGGTTGGAATGTCTCTGAGTTGACTAATTTATTTACCATCAGTGTCGACGCCTTCTTTTGTTGTCGATGA
>NW_018214160.1:0-1127 GCF_001263595.1 Phalaenopsis equestris | reverse complement strand
AAGTCTCACGTCTATATAAAGAGATTATTTCTATCAGAATCAGGTACTAGACTACATTCAAATGAATCACATATAAAACTTGTCCACAATATTTAAAATTAGTAAGTTAAAATTTAATTTAATAAAAAGTTTTCAATTATGTCTTAGATTTCTACTCATAAACTTCAATTCTTTAGCTTAGCAGTTTTGGTGCATAAGATACTCAATTTTTTTCCAGTCCACTTCAAATTTTAACTTCGATTTTTGTTCCACAATTCAAATTTGTAACAAAAAAGAGAGAAATTGTAAGCCTTCATCAAAACATCACACACGACTGTAATTGAAGACTCAGACACATACCTAGAAAAATTGGGTGCAATAGAGGATTATAAATTTGTAATAAATAAGCTAAATTTGTTATTGGTTAATACTTAAGATTATAAATTAATCTAGCTAGTGATAGATTGATTAATATTGAATAGATTTATAGAGTTATTAAGAGATAAATTAATCTAACTAATACTAGGACAATAAAATATTATATTCATGGTACTTTACTTAACATTAACTCTTGTACTAAATAGTTATTAATTTAGGATTGGAATATTAAATTAAACTATGAGAATACCATGCATCTCTATGTTAAGCGATTAAGTGATTAATTATTAAGTCATGTATTATTGATTTTATATTATTAGAATTTCTACGAACTTTATAGTAGTATTCATTTTGGTCATTCAACTGCATGCGTCAAAGCTACGGCCTTTTTTACTTATAAAGTTCAAACTCCACTGATTTAGAGAGTAGTTTTAAGAGTGATTAACCGTTACGTCCCTCAATTTAATCTATAAAACGTAGTACTTCATAACACAACACAACATGCGTAGACCATTCTTACAAAAGAATTTAGCTCATGAACTTTATCAAATAACTGGTTATTTAAATTCTCTAACTATTCAATTGAATTTTCTTTTGTTTATTAGTACAACTTGAAGTTAATCCTATCTTTTATATACAGTTACCTTTCTAGATTAATTATATATGTATTTTTTCTTATTCCCCACGCTTATGGTGGAATGGACGAGTTGTTTTTTTTGTTCTCACACAATTACATTGACAATTTTTTTAAAGGAAGATTTAAATACATA
>NW_018214159.1:0-1127 GCF_001263595.1 Phalaenopsis equestris | reverse complement strand
AAAAAAAAGACCTACAAACATATGAAAAAAAAAGGGCTTAGAAAGCAAATAAAAAGTTGGAGTGGAACCACTCCAAAATACTCTCCATGCAATGGTGGCAGACCCCTCTCTTTCCAAAGCTACTATAATGCTAATTTAAAACATGATGATTGCAATTAAAATCCTTCAATGTGACGGGAATGATTGAAAGTTTGAAAATTCAAAATTTTAAATTTAAAACTTTAAACATTATTACCATGTTAATTGTTTCAGATCAAGATTCTTTTTATCATACATGATTGATAATGCTTCCTTCACCCTTCATTTGAGCATTTGATCTTGATCTTGTGATGGGGCCATCATAGCCCTTAGTTTCACCTTAGCTTCTTAATGTTGACGAAATGATGAGATCATCATAATGATCTGCTAGATGTTTTGCATTTTTGTAAAAACTAATGAAAATTTAAGAAATCTAAAATTAATTATAGGATAATTGCTTTATAAGAAATGAACGGATCATCCCTCCCTGGACTAATGATTTTAAAATAGATAAATATTACTCCCTTAGTATTTATGTGGAAACATAGCCGTATTTACATTGCCTATACCATTTCACAAAGATAAGCCATAAATCAGTAGGAGCATAGCAGATTCACATTCATGAATGGTTTAAAAACCCCAACATAAATCAATA
This sequence comes from Phalaenopsis equestris, assembly GCF_001263595.1. NCBI lineage: Eukaryota > Viridiplantae > Streptophyta > Magnoliopsida > Asparagales > Orchidaceae > Phalaenopsis > Phalaenopsis equestris. Next base: position 454 of record NW_018214159.1, on the reverse strand, counting down.
AGAGCATAACAAATTCACATTCATAAGATTTTATGAAAAAGCCAACATATATACAGAATCTCTCACCTAACACAAACATTAGATACATGACATGGTGTATCCATGTTCCATTGACAGTCGACTTGTTATAAGCACAATCAGGTGGAGATTTACTATATTCAAGAATATTTAGTGACACTACTATTCCATTTGAAATTGTAAGACTAGTTTTTAAGTAATTTGATTTTAATAATCAAAATTTCCATTCTCTTTTCTTGAAAGCATATCTCCCATAGTGTGGAAATAAGTAATCCTTATGCTCCTTAGCTAAAAAAGCTGAGTCCAATAACCCGAGATAATGGATAAAATAGTGCTTCCTTCTCCCTCGTGGATTTTCTGCATGTACCAATACCCTTTTTGAGCCCATTCATCCTTTGTTTTATTTTAAAATTTGCTCCATATTAGAAAAAAAAAA
>NW_018214158.1:0-1127 GCF_001263595.1 Phalaenopsis equestris | reverse complement strand
CTATAAAGAAGCCTATGTATGATCTTGGTCAGAGGGTGGTTCACTCTTGGCCTTGAGCTAGGTTAGAGGACTCAGGAATGGCTAATTTTCATTTACTAAGTGGTTTGGAGGTGCTATGAAGCTTTTGGGATGATAAATTTGGAGTTTTATGGAGATTTATGAAATGGAAAAAAAATGTCCTGATTTTAGGTTCGAAATTCAAGCCGTGTGAGGGGTTTCAAGGCTGTGTGAGAGTGGTCTGAATTGATTTTTCCTGAGCTTCACCAATATTGGTGCACTTGTTCAATTTGGCCATGGGAGTGGCCATTTTATAAGCTTGGCCAAGGGGAGGGTGAAAGGACTCCAATTGACTGGCCAAAGCTTGCTTAGATAGAGGGGAAAATGGTGCAATTGACCAATAGGAGTGTGCTACATTGGATGGGAGAAATTTGGTGTTTAACTCATGGTGTGGGCTTCTCAGTTTTGGGTTTTCCAGCAACTAGGGTGGTCGATCAGGCGAGGGGTGGTGGCTATCTAACTCGGGGAGGCCAGGAGGATTAATGGTGCTAAGGTTGACACTTAGGAAGCATGACTGCACCAAAAAAGTGAGTGGTGAAAGCATAATTTATGAGACCTTTAATTCATGCCACAAAAATGGGGTTGACATGGTGAGGTGATCAACATCTAAGCTTGGGATGGGGGCTAAGGTAATGAAGGTTTAATCAAAATAAGGGTTTATGGTAGAGTTATGATTAGAATTTGGAAAAAACTAGGTTTATTAAAACGAGCTTTAATTTTTTATGAAATTGGGCTTGAGTTTGAGCTCAACTAGGGGCTCAATAATTTCTAAAATCATGATGATGGATTTAAAGTTTCAACTTGGTGGAAATGGATTAGGCTAGTGAGCTTAAATTCAGTGGAAAGTTGATTTGGGGTTATTTGGGATGGTTGGCTTAAATTTGATTTTAGATTTGGAATTTGGTGTAATTGGGATTGAAATTTGGTGGAACTATGTTTACATTTGAAATTCAGTGAATTTGAAATTATTTTGATGAAAATTTGGGGGTGATTTTGTAATTTTAGGAATTTCAGGTATTTTGGTAATTTCTTCAATTTTGGTGGATTTGAGGAAATTTTTATGCTATTGA
>NW_018214157.1:0-1127 GCF_001263595.1 Phalaenopsis equestris | reverse complement strand
TTAATTAATAAGGATTTTATCATGGTGATTATTTTATGTCCAACATTTCTATGACATGATATTATTCTTTTTTTTTCTTTTTTTTTCGCTTTTAAATCATTTGTTTTATTTCATATTTTTAAATACTAAATCAAACATAAATTTTGATGATTCCGTAACTGTTTGGCTAGTTTCATGGTTGCCTGTTTGATAAGCTTCAAATGCAGGAGAATATACTTCAAATGCTGGAGAATTAAGTGTATGTTTGTTGCTCTTCAACATGTGAAGATACCCTATCAAGGATGAGAGAAGAAGGAAAGTCATAAGAAAATCATAGACAGATTTTAGAAGCTAAAGAGACCATCCTTCTACATTTATTTAGGATTTTACTACGTTTTAATTAGGTTTTAATTAGAAGAGATGACACTTTTTAAAGATGAACGCCTAGGACGGCAAAAAAGGTATAAAAAATATCATTATTTAGTTCTATCACTTTGCCAGAGAATATTTCCCTAAAATATTCCAAAACATCTAATCCTGGATTTTTGGCTCTACTATCAAAGCCTCAGCGAGGAGGCCCCCACAAAACCCACTAAATCGGCATGGTTGGGTTGGCTAACTTATGCAAACATTCTATGGTATGAGATGTGCGTTTATTTGTGATTAGTTTTCATCGCACTTCAACATATCGAACAATTTCGTCATTACATATTAGTCGGAAATTTCATATTTTTTGGGTCAGGAATGTTTTCACCAAGGACTTTAGGCAGGCTAGTGAGTTGTTTTTGAGTTAGCAACAAATGATTTGGCAAATAATTGATGACAATTAAGGATCGTCCGTTGAGTTGCTAACTAGCCAATTCACTTTTTCTGCGCCATCAAAATGCTTCCTTGTAATTGATTGAGCAATTTGAAACAATCAACTACATATTTATACAAGATGACCTTGCAAGAATTAAAATATAAATTGTAAAAAAGATCGAAAATATGATATGATGGATTTTGTTAAAATGTAGATTGAAAATCCATAATCAGATAAGCATGTTAGACAAACAAATGTCACGTTTGTACAAAGAATATGCCGCCCGAAATTTTCAAATCTCATAGGTGATTAAGGATTAAATCCTGGAATATATGAAAATTTGATT
>NW_018214156.1:0-1127 GCF_001263595.1 Phalaenopsis equestris | reverse complement strand
AAAAAAAAAGAAGAGAAAAATCGGCCAAGACTTTGGAGGGAGAGTAAGGAAAGAAATTGAATCGATTTAAGATGAGGTAAATTTTGGTCAAGCTTATTTGGTAGAAGATTTGAAATTATTTTAGATCATTAATGAGGCTTGAAATTTATCCCAAGATGGGCTTGAAATTATAAAAATGAGGCTCAAATGTACTTGATTTCATGGGATTTATTCAAGGGAATAATGGAGATTAAAATTAAAGAATTTTCCAATCAATAAATAAGAGAATTTGTGCACTTAAGGCATGATTTGGCCAGCCCAAACATGGTGAAATTCGATGTCTACATAGGTGTCGAATTTAGACAGATTTTACAAGTTTTGGTTCAAGAAATGAGTAAAACTAAAATATGGAAAAAATCTAAATAAATTCCCAAAGATTTAATACACTTAGAAAAGCATTTAGACCAACATATTATGCAAAAAAAATCAACCAAAAAAAAGGAAGAAAATTTTGCTATAGGAACTTATATGAAACTATGTAATTATCTCACAATTTATTAAATTAGTTCAACTATAATACAAGTGTGGCTAGTAAGTACATGTTTGAGTGAAAGCTAATCAAATATATGTTAGAATTCATTTTATAATTATTCTTAATTATTAATAAAGTATTTCACATAATTTATTTAGTGAAAAAACATTCATTGTCTTAAAATATGCGAAATAATTATTTTCATATTATAAATGAGAGAGAAAATATAACGCTATATTAATTTTTAATTTAAGCATAACATTGAAAGATTATACAAGTCATCATTTTATAAATAATGTTAATGTCTTACATCCCAAAAATGAGATAAAAATATGGTCGTGGTGTGGAGATATAGACGATTTATCATTGTAAATAAATATTTTTGGATTATTCAAGAGATTGAAAATATTCTCCTTTATTATTTTCCAAATTAAGCATAACATTGAAAGATAATTCAAGCCACAATTTCATAATGTCTTACATCTAAAAAATGAGATAAAATTATGACCATATTGTGGTGATATAAAGTTTTTATCATTTTAATTAATTTGTAAAGAAAATACGTATTTAAGAGTAGTTTAAAAAATTAGGTTATCAAGATATGCAATAAATGAGT
>NW_018214155.1:0-1127 GCF_001263595.1 Phalaenopsis equestris | reverse complement strand
AATAAAACTTATGTTTTTGTCGCGATCATCACCATAATTGCCTAGCCCAATATTAGCCCATACTGTAAATAACTCACAAGTGCATGCAAATTGGAGTCGCCTAGAAAGCCATGGAAAATTCTTTTATTAGGAAAATCCAATGATGCTACTTCTTCCACCATTGTCACCTCCTCGAACTCTTGACGACAAGAATTTTTTATTAAATGAGCGAAATGAAGCAGAACAAGTCACCTAAGTTTGCCCCAAAAGACCAAATTTTCATGGGCTAATTTCAAAGAAGTTCAAACGAGTTGCAATGTAGCTTTATAGGACCAATTTTCACGCCTTTATTTATTTTACTAGATGGATGAATTGACACAGTACAAATCACCTAATTTAGCCTAGAAATAAATGCAATTTCATGCGCCAGGAAACAGCAGACAAACTGGACTGCAACGAAGAAAAATTGAACTGATTTGCAAGCCAAGCAGACCCATTTTACGATAGAATTTCTCTTAATTTAATTTAATTTATTTTATTGGTTTTAATTATCTTCTTTCGAATTATTCTAACTTTGATTTATCGGGCCAATTAAAGTTTTTCATTATTAAGGCCCCATCATGTGAGACAGATTCTTGAGATAAGACTGAAGGTATCAAATAGCTGACATAAGAAATGAAATAATAGTTAGATTTTTAATATGCTAGTAATGGCCCTTCCATCCTTCTAATAATTTGGGCATCAAATAACAGTCCTCTAGATCAACATTGATGAGATTTCCTAAAAATGTCATTTGGCTAAAATTCATTGTTTTCACATTTTGATGCATAAATAGTTATCCTAATACATGTCAACTTTGTTGGATTTTGGCAACCAACTGTTACATGTGGTTTCTACTATAGAATTCTTGATATTGTTTTGAGATTTGGAATAGACCAGAACAATCATATTGATAGAAGGGGCATTTAAACCCAATTATAAGACATAATAAATGAAAGAAATAAATCATAATAAAATAACTAAGAAAGAAATAAAATAGTATAAAAGCAAATAGGAAAGACATAATAAGGGAATAAAAGCTAATAATAAGTAATAACAACTTATAAATATAATACTCTCTCTCAAGTTGAAACATAGATGTCAGTCAT
>NW_018214154.1:0-1127 GCF_001263595.1 Phalaenopsis equestris | reverse complement strand
ACCATCCATTAGTGTTACCAAATTTTGAGGTCAAAAGGGTGTGCTCATGTTTAGGGTTGATTTTTAGGGTTTGGTAAGATTATGGAGGCCTTTGGTGAGGCTAAGGATCAATTTAGGTAGACCCCTCTTCCAATGTGAATTTCATAGTTGAAGAGGTTTTTAGAGTTCATTGGTAGGCTCCTAGGGTTTTAGGTTTATTTGGGTGACTTATGGAAGGTCTTGCCCATGTGGGTTAACTTTGGTCTATCACCTGGTTAAAACATTAAACCAGCTCAATTCGGGTTGAGGCGTTGTACTTGCCTTAGGGAGGCCCAAGAAAGCACAACCCTGGTCTAAGAGTTATGTGCAAGGAGGGTCCTCACAAGAGTGAGGTCAAAATGTACCATCAACATTCTTAGAATAGCAAAATAACTAACATAGAAATGTTAGTGACTAAATTAGAAGCAAGTGTTAACATATTCAAGATATATTAGAAGGATGAAACTTAATAAGAGGTGTAGAATCCCCAAATAATAAGAGATCATAAGCATATATGAGATTATTAATTTTATTGAAATCACCATGCATGATATAATGGTTCTATAAATGCAACAAATAGGAAAGAGCATCCATAACTATAACAAAAAGATAAGCAAAAAGAGGACAACCTTGCATGAAACTAGAAAAAGAAGCAAAGTAACCATTCATTTCCCTATTAATCATAATAGAGTAATGAACATCAGAAATGCATACCTTAATCTAATTAATAAAACCAATAGGAAAATCCAATCAATACATTTTATCAAAAAGAAATTTTTGATTAACTTTATTAAAAGCTTTAAAAGACAAAATTAGAACAAAATTTTTTGTTAGAACTAATAGTATTAAATCATATAAGAACTCATAAGCTAATAATGATATTATTAGCAATATCTCTTCCTTTAATTAAAGCAAGTTGAAGAGGATTTGTAATATTCTGTAGAACAGGCTCAATTATATCAGTTAAAGAGTTTAACAAAAACTTTATATAAAGTATTACATAGAGAGATAGGGCCATAATCATTTAAGGATTTACCACATTTTGATTTTTGAATTAAATTGATAACAATATGTTTAACCCTATTAGGAAGTTCACCGGCAATGAAAAA
>NW_018214153.1:0-1127 GCF_001263595.1 Phalaenopsis equestris | reverse complement strand
GCTTCCCTCAGCCATTAAGAAAGGCATATTATCTCATTTTTCTTTATACAAAAGAAGCAGGTGCTGTCCCTTTCTTCTTTTGGTTTCTGTGCATGATATAACTCGCGGAACAAAGCATATTTGATCTCCATACTTTATACGGCCCCATTGGGGGAAGCTCCCGTCTAGAATTTGTTTACTTTGTTTGAGTGGACGAGGAAGTACGTTAGAATTTTGCATTCTTCTTCGGTTTTGACATTTTTTCAACTTTTATATAGATAATGTAAGTATGTTTTGAGTTGGATGATATCATAACAGCTAATAAATGATTATAAATGAATTTTGCATGAACTTACAATTTGTCATGAAAAATCTTGATTTTCCGTAATGTTATATGGACTTCTATAGTAATCTTCGTTTGAGAAGACGGTGCACCTCCTTTGCGTTGCCGTGAATGTTGAAGGATAAAATAATAATTTTCGTTTGGTGAAGCAGCATAGCATCTACCAAGCTTTTCTTGATATTATTTCACAAAACGGTAAATTTTTACCGTTTTAGATCACATGTGATCTTCGTTTCCACCAACTTGACTTCCAAAGAAACTTTACCGAATAGCCAGCAAAATTTTTGCTTTTAGACGAAGCCTTGTTATGCTTACTTGACTTAGAAAACTTTGTGGACGAGTAACATTTACTTATTCCCAACATTTGAATGCCTCAACATCCGAGTATAACAATCGTTTCTAGAGAGAAAGCTATTCATAAACATTGCATGCCTCAAATAATAGTGATGATCAAGAAAGTCAAATTATTATAATTTTATAGGGACTTAGTTATTTGGTCACTATTATTAGTGTCAATCAAAGGTAGACATTAGTGTTGGTCAACGATAGGTGTTGCATTGGTCCATGATGGAAGTTTATGTTCTTCGATGACCAATATTTGATTGTGCATATGATATATGTTCAATTTTATCGTCTAGAGCTCTAAATTTTCTTGAAATCCAAAATTTCATCAACCAAAAATTTCACTTAGTCCACCGAATGTGAAAAAATATGATATAGGTCATTCTAATCCTTCTTCTCCATTATGTTCTATTGAGTGTCATTCTTTTATTTAATTCTAATAAATTAAGATCTTTTTTATACA
>NW_018214152.1:0-1127 GCF_001263595.1 Phalaenopsis equestris | reverse complement strand
TATATATATATATATATGGGCAAAGAAAACAACTCCACTAGGCTAGCTAGTAGACAGTTTCAAGGCCAACTGTTGATGGGGGTATGGTGTTTAAAGGGCTCCCTTAGTTACGACATATTAATCTCCATAAGCTTTGGATGAAGTTCAGGCACCAGGTTCTCTCTGGGTTAAATTCCTTTTGGGCAAATACTACAAAGGAACTCACCCCAATATGGTAGTCAGGAAGAATGGTGACTTTAAACTTTGGGTCAATCTTCTCAAGGTCAGTTAGCAAGCTGAAAACCTTTTCCTGTGGGATTTGGATTAGGGACATATCAATTTCTGGTTGGATAAATGGTGTCATGAAGATATGCTGCAACCTCTTCATCAAAATTTTAATTTTGATTTAAGGTTCCATATCTAAGCTGACCATTGATGTTACAAGAAAGGATTTTATTGCTACCTCTAAGAGCAAACGCTAAAGTATAACCCAAGCTATCTGATCGAAATTGTAACACTGGGTTTCTGTCCCTTGGGGTGACTATTTTTGAAACAAATTCCTCACTACATCTATGACTTTCCTGGGTTAGAGATTTCCCACCAATTATTGCTTATTAATGATATCCTCAAGCTCAAAGGGGAGAGGGGTCCTTCTAGATGTTGTCTATGTTTGTAGGTAGAAGAGTCTACTTCTCATCTATTCTTTCAGTGCCCCTACTCCCAAACTGTTTGGAAAGAATTCATCAAATGTTTAATAATTGATACATTATTATTGGACTGGAAGCAGCTCACTCTCTGCTAGTCTAGCTGGGCTAGGGCAAAATGGGGGGTCTATTCAATTTATCCTACATGGTTCATCTGGATGACCAGGAATTAGGCTAAATTTGATAACTATCTCCATTTTTGCTCAAAAGTTTGCTATCAAAGGTAAGACATTCCTCCTAAAAATGATCTCCTTGAAGAATTTTTCCAATATCTGCTCTACATCTTAGCAGCTTGGCTCCCTCAAACTTGAGGTTACACAGGTGCCTTGGTTGAGACCTACCCGCCCTTATATTAAACCTAACACTGATGGCAACTATTCAGATCAAGGTGTTGATATAGGGGGTGTTTTCAGGGACCATGTTGGCAAATGTCTCCTTTTTTTT
>NW_018214151.1:0-1127 GCF_001263595.1 Phalaenopsis equestris | reverse complement strand
ACTTTTTTCAATATTAAAAAATAAATTTTTAAAAGTTTTTTATTTTATTAACATAATTGGTTTTATCTTCGTTGTAACCTTTAGAATCATGGGAGTGAAATATTAAATTTAATTTATCGGGTTGGGTCAGCGAGCGCACAGGCCCCAGTGCCCCCATTGTTGCTCCGCCCATGTTACACATTGTCAGATAACACACACACACACTACCAGTTTGCTCATATTTTCATCGAGTCATCATCCACAACAAAAGTTCGCCTACCCACTTATTATCCTATTGGATACATATGGCACACTTATTACTACTACGACCATCACATTATGTTGAACCTTCCACTTCTAATCCATAGAAGCTCATCTATGTACTGCCACATCAAATTCTAGCATTTACATAGTCAGATGAGAAAACACTATTATATGATACTTTTCTACAATAAATTGTAACTATTATCCCAGCAAGAAAATACTTTATGCAAATTTCTTCATTTCATGCAAGCATCATACAGAATTAGAGAGACTGGATGCATCTTATGTATCATGGAAGAAGATTCTGATAGAAATTTAAGATAGTGTGCTGACTATTTTATTAATAATTTTTTTTATCATTTTCATGGATATATGTGATGTTATATGCAGTATATAAGTAAGAATTCAACATTTGGAGTATTTGGAGCACAAAATAGGCTAAATCAGTAGACTAGAACTTCAATGCCCAAAATAGAGCACCCCAATGCCTTATGCAACCAATTTTCATCCAAAATATAGAGTGATTGACACCATAATTGCCAGTGTTTAAGAGCTCCAACGGCTAGCGTTAGGTAGCCATGCCCAAAAATTAAAATTGATGATACAAAGTCATGAAAAGCAACACCAAAAGCCCACTTTGCCACACTCCTTAACAACACCCTAGTGCCATCAAGCCAACATTGTTGCACTTCCTACCTACTTAAGGTGGTTTTGGTGGTTTTTGTTACTGATTCATTCAAGCGAGATGATAAAACAACTAATTTTCTTCACTAAGAGAGAAGGGAAGACATATGAGAGCTTGGGAGAAGCCTGTGGACGTGAAGGCAACTTCAAATGAGCATTTGTGTGAGAGTGTATTTAATTTGTGTGGAGGGAATTGAGAA
>NW_018214150.1:0-1126 GCF_001263595.1 Phalaenopsis equestris | reverse complement strand
TTTTTAAAACACCCAAAATAATTTTAAAACATTTTGAGCTTTTCAAAAACAGCCTTACTTTATTTTGTTTTGATTCAAATCAAAATGTAAACAAAATGAAATAAAGACAAAAAATAAAAAATAAAAAACAAAATGATTCAAATGGCCACTAAACATTCATCACAAGATTCAAACTTGATGTTGCCTTGATTTCTTCAACATGTATTCATCTTGCAACATTTGAAGTAATCAATTTCTGCCTTCCTCACAGAGCACCATGGTTGATTGGAACCACATATATGCTCCAATGGAGAATCAACAGATTGAATTATACATAACAGCCAATATTATCTTTTAATCATAGATACAAGCGAAAGAAATGTAAGGTAATGTAAGAAGAAAAAGGGGCACCTAATATTAAACCATAAGCTCTGAGTTTCCATTTTTAAAGGAGTACTTAAAGCAAAGAAGAACAAGGAGGACTTGTATTCATAACAGAAAGCCCAATAGTAAAACATCATAAATTACATGTTGCTACTAAGTTGGAAAAACATACTCATTTGGAATTGGAGGAGAGAACAGCCATTCTCATCTCCATCACCTTCTTGTGAGAGTTGGAGTGCTTGTAGCTCACAAAGGTGGGACTTTTTGCTGGCCTGTATTCAGGATGAAGCCTCCCAGACTTAAACCTCACACCACAAGCGTTACAAAGAGTCTTAGGTCCCAAAGGCCCAGCCCTCCACTGTGGTGTCCTGTGAGATAGGCAATGGCTGCACCGTCTCGGCTGCAGCGGGTGCAATTCTCCTCCATTGCCATTACCATTATTTGCCTTCCCTTGGTGCTTGTCAAGCTTCTCCATTTTGGGGATTATGAGGAGCTCACTCTCTGCAAGCCAATGTTTTTGGTGGAGGAGAGGAGACTCTTTAGAGTAATTTAAGAAATTGGAATCACCTTTGGTTTTCTTTCTCTTGGTTCTGGCCTTAGCTGGGACTGGGACCGGAACTGAGAGGTTCTCGAAGGAGGAGTTTGATTTTTGAGTTACTGTAGGATTTTGAGAAGTTATGTTTGTGTTTGTGTGAGTTAATGGTGGTGGCGAGGTGAAACTTGTAGTGGCAGATAGGCAGTCCTCCACAAAGATTGAAAGCCA
>NW_018214149.1:0-1126 GCF_001263595.1 Phalaenopsis equestris | reverse complement strand
TTTTTTTTAATAATTGTGTGTGTGAATAACTTCATTTAATCATGAAAAATTAACAATAGATTAATATATAAATGATTTAAAATAAATGGTATTGTTGAATCTAGATATGTCCTGTGAATCACACCCAATATATGAGCATAGGAAGGACGAGAAAAACAGAGAGAAATAGAGGGTGTGTGCACAGTAACACAAGAGTCTTGATAAAGTCAAGCAATCATATTTTATTGTAGACATTAACCCTATTTATAGATTTCAAGAGTACATTGTGTATAATTACATATTTGTCTCTCTTTTAATAGAGACGTTACAAGATATTATAACACATTTTCATATTCATAACTGTCTCTTACATGTACATATGTATTTTAATGTTTTAATCAACTATTAATTATCAAGTTTATATACGCTCAAGTTGATATAATTTAGGAAGTTAGCATCACATGATTGTATATTCCATTTTAATTATGTTTACACCAAGATGGCACACAATAACGCGAGATACATAAAGAGACAAAAAAGATGAACCATATGTGATCACAAATCAACCTCATCAATTACAAGCATTCAATGACTTATATAAAGGATGAGGGAATGCAATGTAGTAGATTTCCACTTCCTATATGGGATGATGAGGGCTGATGGCTATTACTCAAGACACCATTAGGATATATTTGAGCCTCTTACAAGGCACAAATCATTTGTTTCCCTATTGTCGAGTTAAGTAAGCGCTCAAATCCAACATTTCAAAATCTTCATTGTATTTTCAACCAATATGATGTGTGTTCAAGTGCAATTCATTAATTCTAATAGTTGGGTGTTTAGGCTTAAGAAGCATTAGATTAAATTAGATATTTAACCACCTTCAACATTGTACAAATTGAAGCTCTTCATAATCAAATGGAATGACGAATTTTAAAAGTTCGAAATGTTGCCACAACATGATTTTGATGCAAGTAGTTTACCATATTTTGCATTATAATGTGATATGCCACTTTGAGGTACAAATATTTATAAATACATTACTTTAAAGGAATAATTTCATGCAAACCGCCCAAAACATTGATGTTTATAAGTTAACCACCCAATCTACATGTGTCATGATCAAACTATTAAGAATTTGATAAAA
>NW_018214148.1:0-1126 GCF_001263595.1 Phalaenopsis equestris | reverse complement strand
TTTTTTAGGTTTAATAATTAGCTCAACACTTTTTGATTCCTAGGTTTGATGGTTATGGTGAAAATCACGATCCTTCTAAGTTCTGAGGTTTCATTTTCCTAGTTTGTTGAATGGTGTGGTAAATCAGGGTTTTCCTTTAAGTTTGAGTTTGATTTTGTATCCTGAATTGATGTTCACTGTTTGTTTCTCTCTTAGGCTACCCTCTATTTTTGTTCTTTAATGTTCTGTGTTTAATCATTATATTTGAAAGAATTCAACTCAAACTTTTCATATTCATACTATTCAGATTTAAAGTTCATTTTTATGCTTACAAAATATATTTTATTTTCATACAAAAAGAAATTTTATAAAAGATTTTATCAAGTGAAGAGTGTAAGGGATATGAACTTACGTACATATGAAATTTATATACTTGAAAAGTTCAAAAACTTATATATTCAATGGCCAAGCATATAAAATCAAATGCTTTTGGGAAGGAACACATTCATTGTGGAGATACATGTGCCTATGAATATATAAATCTTGTTTAGGCTGAGCTATTCAAATGAGACTTGCAAAGTTTATGTAAGTTTTATATTTTAATTAATGAGTGCAAGATGGAGGTTGGTCCCTTTTTTTTATTTGAAGGATCTCTTTAGGTTAGATTTCTTCTAAAAATAGTTTTAGATTTGAGCTTGGTTTATTTAAGTTTATTTTGGCTTAAAAAGGTCTTAATAGGGCTTTGAAAAAGATTTGATGTTTTATTAGAAGTTTTAAAATTTAGGTTTGCTAAGAGATCTAAGTTATAGTTTGTTAAAAGATTTTCATTTTTAAAAGATTTTAATTGAAGGTTATTAAAAGGCTTTGATGAACATTTTAAGTTAGGTTTTGTTAAAAGGCTAATATTTTTAAGAGATTTTAAGTTAAGGTTTCTTAAAAAGTTTTAATGAAGATTCTATGTTTGCTAGAAGTTTTCAATTTTTAAAAAGATTTTAAGTTAAGTTGTGTTAGAAGGCTTTAGTTTTGGAAATAAATTTTAATTTTTAGTTTATTGAAAATTATTTCTATTTTTTTAAGTTTGGAGGGTTTTAAACTTTTTATTGAGGGTTTTAAGTTTATTCGATTTTAGTTTCAGTAGAAAAAAAAA
>NW_018214147.1:0-1126 GCF_001263595.1 Phalaenopsis equestris | reverse complement strand
AAAAAAAAAAACGCTCAATTGATAGCCAACAAATAAAATAGGATCTTTGAATTTTCTGATGAATTGGAATCCTAAAGTCAATCAAGCACATAACCAACCCTGCAAGAATAAAGAAATTACAAGCACCATAAAATCGATGAAATTTTTTAAGAGTGCTAAATGAACAAATTTTAGAAGATTTACTTGCATACCACCCAATTCTTATATATATTTATATATATCTAACACCTAAACCTCAATATTTACATATATGCAGGAAGTATATTCCCTGGTTTCAGTGCTCCGATTCTCATCATTGCAATCTTGGCATTTTTATATGCAGCTGTCTTCTCTGAAGAAAATTTTGTGTAGGAAGCTTTCTGACAATACACAATCTAAAAAGTAAAAAGAAATCTCATGTTCATTAATATGTACGGATGTTTTAAAATGATAATAGGAAGATGAATTGCTTTTGTAGATGGACCCTTTGGTAAAAATAAAAATTACAGATATAGTTTGAGGTTGAGGACATTTCCTGTTCTTGTGGGTGGACCCTTTGGTGTTGTCTCTACCGCAATCCAAAGCCTCTGGTGGTAACAGAAGCTGGCTCTAATGACAACTCTATTGCGAGGGTTGAAAACCGAGGGTTATCTTCGGCCAAACAAGGTAGAATCGAAGCCGGACGCGAATAATAGAAGTTTCAGAGAACCTTGCCTTCCCAGCTAGCTCTAATAGTGGCTGTATTGCGAGGATTCGTCACAAAGGCGTGGTTTTTTTCCAAGGGTTTCAAACATTGTTTTGGGAGATATGTGAGACTGAGGGTGTTTTTGGGTAACTTGTGCTTATCCAAATAAACCGCCCCGCATTCCACATTTAGTGCAAAAACCATCTATATTTTTGGATAACATGTTCAAACACAGTTTTAAAACAGTGAAACAATATTTTTAAAATGCCATCGCAATGGATAAACTGCTACAAACGGAGCCTAAGTCGTAATAATACTGTTTTGAAGCCGTGATACATAAAATTTACCGTTTAAAAGCCTAGGTATGCTTTAAATAATCCTTTCTCAAATGTAATGTTATTGCACCATTATTTGCCCATAAAATTTATTTCTCACTTTCCCAATACTTTTAATAAAAAAAAA
>NW_018214146.1:0-1126 GCF_001263595.1 Phalaenopsis equestris | reverse complement strand
TTTTTTTTTCTAATTATGAGTAACACCAAATCCTGGTGGACGATGTGAAGAAATTTCAGGACAAACAGTAATCTTTGGAGTGTCACTAACAAGATGGAGTAAATCTTTCTCAAATACTCTTGGAGGTGGCACTAATTTCTCAATTTTGTTTATTTTTGTCCATTCTTGTTTCTCCTGAAGCGATGTTCAATATTTAGAAACATATGGTGGCAGTCAAATTATAAATTCTTCTAGGCATAGTGAAGTATAAATGTCTTAGATAAATTTATGCAATATGGACAAAATAATTTCACATGGTGCTTCACCCAGATAACATTCCATACGCAAGAAAATCCTTATTGTCCACATTAATGTTGCTTTCATCAGAAATTTTTATTTCATGGAAACTTCATATATCATGACACCTCCTTCCTAATGAAATTGAAGCTCATCTATCAACGACTACAAATATACATCTATCATCTATTTAGGGCTATTGGAACCTAGTATAATCAGTTTCAGGAAGAAGAAAAGGTCTTGTTATGCAGATGTTAGGTGGCAGATTGCATGGTAAGACAATCATATACCAAAAAGAGTATGGTGATGCGGTCTGACTGTACAATGTGAAGTCATCAGAGATGAAGCAAAGCCCCACATTACGTGCATCGGCAGTAAACTCAGGATATCAGCCATCAAAATATTTTCATGCCTCCCGATCCGCTAGATGACTCATCGAATCGATTTCCCTTAATTTCTATGATGTTACTTCATATGTGTAGCAGTATGCTTATAACTGTATAGCCTTTGAAGACGTGGAATAAGCAGTAGATAAAAGATCCACTTGAACAAAAATTCCTTCTGCCTCTTATTTTTTCTTCTCTGTGGTTTGAATTAGGAAAAATTATAAAATTTTTAGTGAGTAACCATCACACTAGTCTTGTAATAGAGCATACATCCAATTGTACAACAATCAAGCTTCTCTTTATGTTCTGTAGAAATCTTCACGGACTAAATTTTCAAGTGAATGTATCAATTTCGGTAATCTTACAAACTAATTGAAGCACTCTCGTGGCATATTAAACTTTATTTTAATTTTTAGCATTTTGAGAGCTACAGATAACTTAGAATCAGATGTAGAACCCTTCCA
>NW_018214145.1:0-1126 GCF_001263595.1 Phalaenopsis equestris | reverse complement strand
TTTTATTAAACTTCAAAACTTCAACCTTTCAGGCCAAAACTAACAATTGTTGGCTAGAACTTTTCCTAGTCGAGTTCATCTCATTCCCTGTGGGATCGACAACTGGACTCTAATCTGGTACTTTTGATACGCCACGTACACTTACGTGAGCTGCCCGTGCTTTGCTCCACCTGGTGCGTACCACATGGTAATGTCCCTTGGGCTTATTTCTCAATAAGTCAGCTAACTACCTTAGTTGAGTTTCAATATTTCTAATGGTTTTAGGTTGAGTTTATTTTTAGTTTCCCATTTATAATAGTAATTCTTCTAATTTTTTTTTCTTTGAATTTATTATTTGAGATGAACCTAGGTTGATAAGTGGGTTTAGGGTTTGAAAATTTATTGCTCTGATTGCTCTCGTTGCCTAAGGAATGTTGTTAGTTTCTACCCCACTAATAATATCTTAGATTTTGATTATTACTTCAATTAAAATTATGATAAATTTTCTAATTAGGATTGTAGCTAATAGAAAATGGGTTGTTGGGTCTATTGTTAATGACATTGTTGGACTACACAAGTGAAATGTCAGGATATTCTAATTGTCCATTAGCACCATCATTAGTTATAATGGATACTTGCATTAAATTTATCCGTAAGTTGTCTAACTTTTTGTATATGGTAGCTACTTGTAAAGTTAAAATGGCTAATACGCTTGTATTATGTATACTGACCACCTTATTAAGGTTAACGCTTTTAGAATGTCATTAAAAATTATGATTGTTGTTTTATCAATTAATACATAAGCTTCATCAAATGACTTAGACATAAAAAAACCCTCCAACCTTACCTACAACATCTATAATTGATGTTAATGATTCTACTAACTCATGATAAAAGGTTGGCTTGATCAGTTGATCCAGTAGGAAGTAGATTCATAAATCTCTCACAGGCTTCATAGATTGACTTGCTGTCCAATTAAGCAAATCGAGGGATACTTGTGACACTCTGAACTCTGACCCATCATGGTATTGTCCGCTTTGACCAAGTGGCTACTGATTTTGCCCCGTTAGTGTAATTTCTCATGTGGTCACTCACCCTAGGAATACTCTATCATGAGCACACTTAACATTGGAGTTTCTAATGAAAT
>NW_018214144.1:0-1126 GCF_001263595.1 Phalaenopsis equestris | reverse complement strand
CAAAGCATCTAAAAGCGTAATCAGAAAATTACAAGAATTAAACTCAACCAATTTAAAAACGGTTTTAAAAAAATTTTGCTAAGTAAAAATTGATGGATTAGCAAGAACTCACAATTTGCTGCAAAGATGTGGAAAGCACTGCTATGCACGCGCATATAAAACCTTTGCCATTAACTTTGACATCTGTCACTGTACAAACACCAACACCCACAACCACCACTAAAACAGACATCTTCACCTCCTTTGAATACTGCTTGTTATGAAGCATCCATTCCATCACACAAACCACAGGAATCATGCTAAGCTTGGAAATCTATAAAAATTTCTATATCAGGGACTTGATATGTTGATTTGTAAAAGAGGTGAAGCAGTAATGAAATCAGAACCTGGTAAAAGCCAACAGAATTAAGCATAAGGCTCAGGTTCATCCCTGTGATGGATGTGTTGGCGACAAGGGAAAACCAGAGAAGCTCCCACAGAGGAACATGCTTTGAAGCAGAATATCCGGTGGCGTTTGAAACTAATCCAACCAATGCAGTCACACCAAAGTGCAAACCAGTCAAAGTAGTTGCTGACAGAGAAAAATATGGCGGTTAATCACTGATAAACTGAATGAAAATAGCAAAAACAATGAGAATATTGGTGATAAGAAAATCGATATGGAATCCAGCATTATTTGACAAGTGTGTGTGAGAAACCAAGCAGCATTCCAATTACATTAGAATAATCGGTAAATGATGTACGCAGGCCTGCTCTGGAAGAGCGAAAGAGAACATCAAAGAGAAGTAAAAAAATGAATTTTGGAAGCTCCAGTAACCTAATGATCCTCTCTAAAAATTAGGAATGGTTCTGGAATTCGCCAAAATCAACTGCTACAGTTTCATAATCTACAGTGGTAAGTTTTCTGCTTTCATTTCCTTCATCCTCCTTTAATACAAACACAGATAGAAGAAAATTGGTAACAGGAAAGAGAGTGAGAGAAGAAAGAGTTAATGACAGAAACTGATAACAATTCTGAAATCATCGAAATCACAATAAACCAACAAGATTCCCACAATTTACTTGCATAGCTTGGAAATATTCAATCGTCACAGCAAACAGAATTGCTCGTAGCAGATCTGCTTGC
>NW_018214143.1:0-1126 GCF_001263595.1 Phalaenopsis equestris | reverse complement strand
ATTATTTACATAGAATTAAATCTACTATGTCATTCCTATAATCGAAATTGAAGTAATCTAAATTTAACACCACATTAAAAACATAATAATTTTAAGTGTAGGTTAATGAGGATAAATAAAATTAAGTTTTTTAAAATTTTTCTCCCTCACCTCCCCCAACTTATTTTTTAAGCATTTATAACATTCATAACATAAATATAAGCAGGGAGAAAACGAAACTAAATTACTTTCTGCCACATGAGTCTGTCATAAAAAAATATACATGTATAAACAGAAAAGACAAGTATATAGTAGTAAGTAAATCTCAATTCAACAAATTTAACATGAAAGTTGCATTAAAAAGAACTACAATATCACAACAGACAAGTTCACATAAAGTTCAGAGCAGTAATAATTACTAATCCAATACATCTATAATCATGAGAGAATGCATAGTACAACAGAATAAAAAGTAAATACAACGATACAACAATCATCATCATCATTAGCTTCACCACCAAATATTATACAAATCATTCAACTAAAATATCCTATATGATATTGAAGTTAGGATATTTTAGCTGAAAGATTAAATTATTAATAAATAATTAAACTAACTTGCATAATTTGTAGTCCTACTTGTCTATTGCTAACATATTATTATTATTTTTTATTTTTTTCAAATAAACATAAAAGTATTAAAATAATCTGATATTGAAAAAAAATATTTTCAGAAAATTGATCAGATCAGCTTCAGAAGAAAAGATCGTTGGAGTGAGAGGGGAGACAAAGGAGGCAGGTGGGGACAGAGGAAGGAGCAGGGGAATCTTTGACAACTGTTGATGTGGGACAGCTCTGTTAGCCACCCCCTTCATTCATTCGTATTACTCTTTTTGTTTTTGCGCACTCCTGCCCCCCTTTTACCAGCGCCATTCCCTGGAGCCTGTACCTCCCCATAATGCCCCCTGTTTTACGTTATCTCACCACTAATCTTCCATATTTGCATACATGTAATTCGGCACTTCAAATCTATTTAATTTATTAAACATATGTATGGAAATATATATTTTAATTTTCAAAAGTGATAATAGTGTAATTTTTTGTTAATATAAAACTTTGAGTTATATGTGTGTAATATAAAAAAAAA
>NW_018214142.1:0-1126 GCF_001263595.1 Phalaenopsis equestris | reverse complement strand
AAAAAAAGGAATTGGCTTTAAGAAGATGATTTCAACAGTACTGACGATAACATTAATTTAAAATGTTCTCAGCCTAGTTGACAAAATGGATTTGAAGGTTGAGCAACAAGATGTGAAGATTGACGGACTTCTTGGTGATTTGGAGAAAGAAATCTACTTGAAGTGGTCAAAGATAAGGAGAATCTACATTGTTGCCTAAGTTATATTATATGGATTGAACAAATCTCGTTAATAATGGCACAAAGTTTGAGTTGTTCATGTCCTAACATATATATAATCGAACCACCTATAACTATTGGGTTTTTATGATATTCAGTATGAGTTTCAACATGAAGTGCAAACATATCCATGTTTGACAATATTGGATTCGAGTAATGCTTGGGAAGATCTTAGAAAAAAATTCCTAAAAAAGGAGGAACTTTTGAAATTTTCACAGAAGTTTGTTGGATTCATCCCTCCTTATTAGGAGAAAGGCTCATGCATACAAATTTCAATGCATGAAATCGATATCTAAGCATCATTTGGAGATCCCAAGTGAATGAAGATTTGTTTGGTTGAATATAGTAAGTTATGCACGCATTGACACATGGACAAGTAGAAGAGTAGGATGTCACTTAACAAGAAATAAATGGGAGAAGGAAAGTAAAGTTTTTAATGTCACCGCAAAAGACAACTGAAGAGAGAGACTTTTTGGTGTGAAACAAAGAAGGATGATGTCCAAATATCCCCAACAAACTAGCTTAATTTACGTGTTCCATATATAAGCAAACAGACTTTTCGTATTCCCACTCTCTCCATCGCAGAAGTTGCACTTATACCAGATCATGAGCATTCTCCACCCTCTCCTTCATGAAGAGTAGTATTCAAGCATATTTTAAATGTGTAGAAAAACTTTACTTTTTAATTTCTCATTAAGGTTTTATGATGTATGATAAAGTCATGAAATTACTTATTGCAGCATGAAAAATATATGAATAATTTTGGGAATTTTATTAATTAATTGAATTATTACGATAGGATCTTGGGAAATTATTATTGAAATTATTGTGTGAAGATTTTTTTTATTATGAAAAAATTACTATTAAAGCTTAAATAAAGTCTGACATGATAATTTTGGCCAAGGGAA
>NW_018214141.1:0-1126 GCF_001263595.1 Phalaenopsis equestris | reverse complement strand
TATTATTATTATTATAATAATATGAATAAAGAAATGGCGTTTTAGCCTTTAATTATGTCGTCGATGCCGCCTTAGTTTGATCCCGACTTCACACTTGACCTGACTTCTACAATCGTTATTCGTCCTCTCTAGCTTCCAAAAGCCAAAATCGCAGCGGTCGCCCCACTCACGATAACTAGTGCAACATATTCATCTAACAGTTCTTACCCATAATAGCTACTAGCTTTGCTCATATTCATCACATGATGCTTGTTCTTGTTGTCAAGTAGACACCTTAGTTTTTTCGTTGTGCACTCGATGGCCAGGATTTTAAAATTTTGGGTGTTTGTATTGGACAAAAGGGAATGCAATGTAAACTTTCAACGAATATCATATGCATCATTCAGTTCATTTTCATTGCACTTCAAATTCGCCAAATTTGAACTAGTTTCAAATAAATTGTGGTCATTGTTATCATCCTCTATTGTCACTCGTCATCAACATAACCATCATTTGCCACCCATTACTCTTATCAGTCATTAGAAGTCAATGTGGATCATTGTCATCATCATCTCTAACTGCTTCTAATCACAATTTTCATCGCCTCTCACCCTCGTTTGCCCGCTACAATTATTGACTACCATCATCTATCTTGCCAACTATCACTGTCATTTTTGTTGCTTACCATTGTTATCATCTGTCACTTGTCGCTTTTGATTAATGGCCTCATAGTTTTGTGACATGGTATAACATACCAGGATGTCACTGATCCTAAGAGTGCTTCTACAAGAGCATGCTTAATTTTGAAGTTCCTGATGAAATTTTAATGATTGTATTTAATTATTATGTATTTATATATGTAGCATGCCACCTTTATTTTTTTGCATATAGATGTCATTTTATGTATGTATTGAAAAATGTATTTCCCTATTTAACAATCAAAATAGTAATATATTTTTGAGGCAATTACGTATTTACAAATCAATCACTCTTATCTATTTTTCAAATACTCGCTCAAATATCAAAATTCACCGTAAAATCACAACCTATGTTTTTCATTTTTTATCAAATTCTCTATAGTTTAATTGTGACACTAATTATCCCTATATTTCTATGTTATGAAAAAAATTGGATGATATAAATTAAA
>NW_018214140.1:0-1126 GCF_001263595.1 Phalaenopsis equestris | reverse complement strand
ATAGCTCTAAAAAATTCAATATAAAGTTACTATACTTTTAGTGAAAGAAACAATTCCAGTCTGAATATGTGATTTGAACTTTATTACTTCGTAGAGGAATGGACAACATCTTGGATGCCCATGAAGGGGCGTAGTTTATCTCTTTGATTATCAATCTCTAAGCTGATTGTTGGTGACAGTTGGATTTGCAAGATAACCATTTGCCCGTTGCTACTTCATTCCTACCACACTGATGAGTGAGAACTTGATCTTTGCATTAGGGTACAATACCAAAGCCCTGAATATTGGCCTGAGTAGGGATTTTTTTCTTGTGTTCCTAAAGGAGATTAGTTGGAGATCATGTTAATGTTCTTCTTTAGATGCTAAATTTGTTTATATGGCAGTCTTAGAGACATAACATCTAAATACTTTAAGTATATTATATTTTTTATACTTAGGATTTATTAAGATGATGTTATAGAATTTTAGTTCATTTTGGCGGCATTCATATACATGTGAAAGAATGTATATGATCATATGGATGTACTTTGTGTAATTTCATGATTTAAAAAAATGAAATTTTATTTTTTGTTTCAACACAGTTGAAGATGTTGCAAACTTCTTAGCAATCGTCAAATATCTTGGTTTATGCTTAATATTTTTGCTCTTGGGCTCCCTTTTGTCTTGTGAGATCAACCTTACTAATTTTACATTTTTGTCTTATATTTTTATTTAAAAAGCTAGTGATTTCCAATGATCATTTCAGTGTTTGATTACGAGCACTGCTTGGAGTGCAGCCGTGTTGCTTGCTCAAAGATCTCTGAATTTCTGAGGAGAAACTTGCAGTCCTTAGCTCGAGAGGGCCCAACAAAAGCTACTTAGTAATACAAATCATTGGTGAGATTGCAAAATTCTTTTTTGATAATTAGTTCATGAATTACACCTCTCTTTGTGTCAATTTGCTTGTTTTGCACTCTAGGGGCGGTGGTCTGTACAATTAAATCTTGTTAGTGATGCTCAAATTTGTTTATTTGTCTTGATGCTTCTAGCTAAAGGCTTTTGAAACATTGATACACTTTTAGAATATTTTTTGAGGTATAGCTAGACTTGGAAAATCAACAAAAAATATTTTTGGGCTTAAGGAAGT
>NW_018214139.1:0-1126 GCF_001263595.1 Phalaenopsis equestris | reverse complement strand
AACTGTCAAAAAATAGCTATGTGCAAATGAGATGCTAAAATGAATGGCATAGAAAGATAAATTTATCGTTTGTATTTAGGCTTTAGATGTAGTTACTATGAAACTTTGCTCAGGCTGTTCATTGTTTCCCTCTTCATTTATTACGTTATTTAACACAAGCTGATTGATCCATTTGACTGCAGCAAAATGCTCGGGTGCCCCAATTTGGAAAGTGGGAGAATGATGGCAGTGTTCCCTATACACAATATTTTGAGAATGCCCGAAAAGGAAAGAATGCAACAAAGCTGTTCAATCCAAATGATCCCCTTCAAAATCCAGAAGCGTTTCAACAGGAGGGTCCTCTAATTCATACCTATCCACCATCCAGTCAAGGATCGGCAAAGGCGAAACATGAGCGACGAAAGAGTCGAGAAGATGCTGACAGGAACCAAGCTTCAAAATACACGAGTGCAGAAGCCTTGCCATCTCACAAGCTTGTCTCAGGTTCACCAAACAGGCGTCATGATCAAGGAAATTTGGGTCATCCCCCTAGGAAGCAAAGTCAGAGTAATGTCGAATCTGATCACAGCACCGACCGCTCTCCTGTTCATCCTCATCTTCATTACAGATCATCAAGCAAAGGTACGATTTCTTCTCCTTCTAGAGAAAGGAGATCCTCATCAGATAAGCATGGACTTGCTCCCAACACTCCAGGAAGGACTAAAATGAAGCCTAGTGATCGCAACGATTATTCGGTAAATTGGCACCTTTTTTTCAATCACATTCATATTAACATATTAGCAAAAACTGCAACTCTGGTGATATTATAAGCTCACATTTGATGCCACTTTGATTCAATCAGGTTGATAAAGGCTCGGCTGTGCCAAAATTTGGTGAATGGGATGTGATGGATCCTGCATCAGCTGATAGCTACAGTTACATATTTAACCAAGTGAGGGAGGAGAAACATAGTGGTTCTACTAAGATCCCTTCGAATTCCCGTGAGTCAAAATCCAACGGTCAAAAGAAAAGGGTCAACTCTGAATCCACGGTAAGTTTATCCCATTCCTCCCTAAATTAGGAGAGGTAACATTCATTTTAGCCAAGATCCTTACCATGGAATGCCTAGAAAAATGGTTGATAGTGG
>NW_018214138.1:0-1126 GCF_001263595.1 Phalaenopsis equestris | reverse complement strand
AAATTATAAAAAATCCTTGAACTTGTTGTATCAGCAGTCATTTAAACACCAAAGCACTGCACTGCAATATCAAGTCTAGTTTTTGTGTTATCAAGTCTTGTCATCCAGCATTGAGAAGGTACTTCAACAGCCAACTATATTATTGGTTGACTTTAATAAATGTGCTATCATAACGTTACCTACAAGGCTTTGTTACAGCTAGTTGTCAACACAATAATAGGCTTAAGAAAATATGATAAATTTCTATTCATGGGAAATATTTCGAACATTTAACTTTATAAAAAATTATCATGCACTTCATGAAAGGACATGATAATTAGCCAAAAGCATTAGAGCAAGTAAGAACAACTGTGTATCTCATGTAATATTAGGCTTAAGAAGAATGATTAATTTCCATTCATGGAAAATATTTCGAACCTGTAACTTCATCAAAAATCATCTTACACTTCTTGAAACAAAGACATGATAATCAACCAAAAGCATTAGAGCACGCAAGAACAGCAGTGTATCTCATGTAATAATGGGCTTAAAAAAATATAATAAATTTCCATTTATGGGAAATATTTCAAACATGAAATCATCAAAAATCATCTTGAACCTCTTAAGAAGAAGGCAAGTTAATCAACCAAAAGCATTGGAGCATTCAAGAACAGCAATATGCCTTCGTCAGAGTTTTTTTCTTGGCTCCATAGTGCTGTTTGGCCCATTCCAAAAGGAAGGGAAGCCAAAAAAAGGATACTATGGGGCTTAACGTGGGGAGTATGAGGAATAATCAAGTTTGTTGCTCACTGGGCAAGAATTGAGCGGGGTTCGGCTTAGGGAAGTTTCAGCTGGGTCTCTTTTTTTTTTTTTTTATGGAAGAAGCGGGGAGTGTTGTGAGATGCGGGAGGGGTAGCTGTTGTGTAACATGAGATGGAATGGAAGGGGAGAAACAATGGAGATGCAAGGGATCGGATGGAAATTCACGGTTTCGAGAGAAGAGGTAGGGGAGAAGGAAGGCACCTCGGTCGGGGAACCTACCTAAGAGTGGAACAGAGGGAGCGAGTGTGTTGTCGTGTGAGGTGAGGTATGGAGGAGGTTTTGGCTGCCACTCCGGAGAGAGAGAGAGAGAGAGAGAGAGAGAGAG
>NW_018214137.1:0-1125 GCF_001263595.1 Phalaenopsis equestris | reverse complement strand
TTTCCCTTCTTTTGAATAAGAAAAAACTTGAAATCCAACACACATGTCATCAACAAAGTCGATGCAATAAGTTCAGTTACAAACATGGCGCGCAACGATATGGAGTCGTGGCGCTCCAATTGGCATTGTGGCGCTGTAATGTCGTGCTCTCAAATTCTAAATATGGAGGCGCTGCATCCAGGCGTTGTGACTTTCCCCTCCAGGCATTAGAATGTCGCACTCTTAGGTTCCAAACATGAATTAGGAGTTGCGGCGCTAGGCACATAAAATTTTTTTCTAGGACAACGCCCTCTGTAACCCCTGAAAAAATAACTGTACAATAGGAATGAAATAAATGATCAAATGATAAATGAGAGTGCATGAGAAGCAATAATTTTTATAGAACAATGGTAAATATGAATTAGATAACCCATTCGCCAATCGATGCGTACTACTTGAGCTTTAGTCTACGAGTTCAAGCTGACTCATGAATCTGCTTGTTTATTATAAAAGAGAAAAAAAATTATTTACTGAAGTTTGTGTTATGAGAGATGACAAATATAATGGACAATTATGAGTTATATAATAAAAAATCATTTAATACAAAATATCATTTACTTAACATTTATATTAATTTAAACTTAAATTATTGAAATTTTAATACGTTTTAAGTATACACATATTGACAAGCGAGCTCACGAGCTAATAAGTCGAGTCGGGACTGGAGCCATTTATCGAGCCGAGCTCAAGCTTACTCACGAGTCAGCTTGACTCACACTTGTAAGTATTGCGGTGGAAGGTGATCGAGGTTATCGAGATCGAACATCTACAATTGCTGTGGTAGGTACAAGGATTTATGAGAAGGAGAAACATGAAATTAATTTATGATTATTATAATTAACATTTCTATGTTCTTGAGTGCGGCAAAATCAAGAAATATAATTTTGGTTCGTTGAGATAATAGTTGAAGGTTAGGAGTTAGGTATGTAAACATATATGAATTGAGCGGTATTTATGTAAATCTTCCTTGATTATGTAACATACAGTCAATACTACATTCTCTCAAAATTGACGAGGATCAACTAACAAATATTAAAGTCCTAATGGCATAAGTTAATGATGTTTTATGTATTAATAATATCATTC
>NW_018214136.1:0-1125 GCF_001263595.1 Phalaenopsis equestris | reverse complement strand
ATGTGTAAATCCACAAGAGTTGTGTGGTACATATGTAAATTTCTTTTTTTTTAATTTAGTTCTAATACATGAGAAACCCTTTTAACCCCAATTTAAAAAGTCATGGGATTATTTTAACACTTCTATAAAATTTGGGACTAAAATAGCCTCATATAAATAGTCGTGAATAATTTTGACACTTTACTTATCTTTTGCTTTAGAGCTAGTGGTGCTTGAATAGGTGGAATATTTGTTGAAAATAAGTTGAAATATCTTGGCCTTATTTTTTTGGGGAAAATTGAAGGTCTATTCGGAGCAGTTGTAGCTTATCCAATAAGCTGTTTAGCAGCAACTGTCAGAGGAATGGAAGGAGGGACGGCATCCTCAACAGCAAAGGAGCAACGAGGGAATCGATGTCGAACATATAGAGATTAGGGCAAAGCAATGAGGTCAAATGCTGAGATCAAATGCCATATGACAAAATTAGTAAAAAGCCAACCCTTGAAAGCGGGTCGTGGGGTTCTATCCACGGCCGACATTTAACCAAAACTGCGGGACACCGCTACCCAGACGCCGTCCCAAAATGCTGAAATTCACGGCCGCTCCCCTCACCACGCTCCTGACGCCGAGCCAAACATACCCTGAGTCCGATTGGAACATTTTCCTCGTGATAAACTAATCCCTCAACGCTCTTATCATGCCCCAACAAATGGTCAGGTGCCATACATATGGGTTTCCTATGCTAATACTAATAAAAACATTATAGTTTGATAAATGTAAAAAATGTTAGGGATCAAAGAAATTTTATACGGGGAGCAAAACCTTATTAAATTTATTTCAAGTTTAATACTTTAAATAAATAATTTTTTTCATGCTGGTGATTAAATAAATTCAATAATCTTAAAATCATTCTGACAAAAAATTATGTAAAAACATTATAAAATACTTTTTTCTTTTTTTTTTTTGAAGCATAGAAATACTTTAGACTTCTAATTTTATTTTTTATTCAATTTTAATTAAAATTTATTTAAATTTATTTTAAAAAAAATTAATTTTGACAACCACTTCAAATATAAGATTTGCTTAAAATCTAACCAAGTCTTAACTAAAACTCTTGAATGCGTTGTACTGCCTTTTTGTTTCTCT
>NW_018214135.1:0-1125 GCF_001263595.1 Phalaenopsis equestris | reverse complement strand
GATTGACAATAATTACGTAGGAAAATATTTAGGAAAGCCGCAATCACCACGGTTCTTGAATTACAAGGGCGTGATCCTCACCATAGCTGAAAGAATTATGGAGGTTTTCCCAACTTTTTTTTGTTCTTGCTGCATGCCATCTACTCTGCTTTTATTAAAATTTAGAACTTAAAACATTCTTTGCAATACAACCAAGCAAGGTTCATCATATTTGAAACTAGAGATTTTTCAGTTGGAATAATTGTTAAAACTTTCCTCGTGGGATCGATACGTAGACTCGTAAACCACATATTACTTGACACGCGCACTTGCCTTTTAAAACTAACTTACTTCGAGACAAGTTTTGACATGTCACCTTCTTATGAAGAAACCACAATGTCATCCAAGAAGCTAACCTAAGTCTCCTTAAAACACTCTAAAAATCTATCATGTTCGGTTTACATATTGAGGAATCTGAAAGGAGAGCATGCCGATTTCTAAAGTGATAACATTGTGAGGAGGAACTAAGCATGGTTTGACCAGGTTTTTTTTATATGTTTAACAACGAATTACATAAATAACTCATGTCATGTCTTGATAATCATAATTTTATCTAACCTCTTAACTATTTCCCCCTACTCAAGTAAAAGGACAATTAGAGAACTTAAACTCCATATTTTCTACAAAAGATAATTTTTATAATCTCTACTGCACCGAGGATACACAATAGTGATATACAACCAGCTTTCCTACATAAAAATTTGTAAGTGAAGGAATTGAGGGTCCTCCAACAAAAGTTGAGTTATCATGTCTCCTTTCCATAATAATGAGATTTTATTATTGCAATTGGCAATGAAGCTCAACTTGCCCAATTTGCTTATTACATCTTTTAAGACTTTGATCTAGTGTGAAGAAAACATGATGGAATTCAAATGGCGGCCAACACTATTTTTAAACAAAACAGATTTTAGTATAAGTAAATTTAAAAATTGGTTATTTTAAGAATTTGTTTTTTTGAAATGATATTATTATTATTATTATTATTATTTCTTCAATTTTCATTATTATTTATTACTTTTTAGCATTAAATAAATCAAGGGTGGCCAAAAAAATTCTAAATAAAATATATAATTTACAATTACATCA
>NW_018214134.1:0-1125 GCF_001263595.1 Phalaenopsis equestris | reverse complement strand
AAATAAGCCAAGGAGAGAAGGAATGAGGTGGAGTCACAGTTCCCTTCCAACAACTAATATGAGATTCCTCAAAAGAATAAAGGAGTTAGAGAAAAAAAGTTGCATTTATCTTTGCTCCATAGATGATCTAGGATTTCTTTTCTTCGATATTCTTTCATAAACATAACCTTCAAGATCTTCTTTCGCGATAATCTTTTGAAAATAGTAAAATGCAGGGAATCTTGCCCTGCACTCTGGAGGAGACTGAGAAAAGCTGAAGTTTTCCAGTCGCATATTCCGAATGAGATTCCATGATTGTTGTGCTGCTAAAATCTAAGGAAATCCGCCATGCATTCCAAACGAAACAAAGATAAGCTAGGCATTTTCCACCATGCACTCTGCATTCTAGAGGAGATTCTCGTGCTAGTATCACACTTTTTGGGAGAGATTCACATGCAGTTGCAGTGCATTCCTAGGGAGATTTCCATGTTATTGTTGCACTTTCGGGGAATATTCCCTTATGGTTGTGATGGCGATCTCTGTAGAATCTCGTCCTCAGAAAGATCAACAAAAGTACTAGAATTTTAAGGATGTGATGCCGACACAATTTGAAGATAAGTTGACTTGTTGCAACCTTTGTACTAGTGTGTGTTGGTTTTTGTAGCATTTCAATCACTTTATGCGACATTTATACATGGTAGTGGTGCTTTTGTCTGTATGTTCTTATCTTTTTTTATGTAATAAAAATTTTGACGTTGCTTTTAAGGTTGTTTTTGCATTTTCTTGAGAGGTGGCTGCTGGACTTCTGGATTGTTGAAAAGAATTTTGACTTTTTGTATGTTGCTTAGTCAAAGCGTGTCTACTCATTGTTCACAGCCTATAGTGGAAAAAGCCAGTTGTAATAAATGGAGGATGTAAAACATGCCATATGATATACCTGAAGATGCTTGACGACGTAATCTGTAATGGACATTTTTGTATGAAGAATCCACTAATGAAGTAAGACCTATTCGAGGTTATCGTTTGAAGCTTCTGCTTGAAAACCGTAACCTGTTATGAAAGAGGTTGGAGGAAATCCACCAAGGAATTTTGACCTATCCGAGACTGTTAGTCGAAGCTTCTTTTTGGCATCCATTTTTGTAAATT
>NW_018214133.1:0-1125 GCF_001263595.1 Phalaenopsis equestris | reverse complement strand
CTTTTAGATTTTAAAGCATTTGGAAAACGTGCTAATGATTTGTTGTGATCTCTTTATTGTTCGGAAGCCATGGAGATGAGCTTTTTGCTTGAATTAAAATTTTTCTTGTAGTGGCAGTTGAAAATGCATGAGAGTTTATAGTATTCATTGTTATGCTATCTTTCATGTTAGAATTCACTTGCAAAGTTAAAAGGGAAGCATTACATACATAAAACTTGATACCTATATATTGACATATATAACACCTAAGCTTTGATTTTGTTACAAACATACCACCTTATGCATGTAAAGGCATATTTCAGTTTTAAGTTAAAATGGTAGTTTGTGATAAGAAAGATTTGCATGGTATAAATGTAAATAGCAAATTTTAGGTGTTTGATATGTGAATGCATAAAAATTGAGTGGCATGACAAGCATAATTAATATCCATATGCTTTCAAATTCCGACGAAACTAGTTCAACTAACTTGGGATCTAAATATGCTGAAACCTATTTTTGATGTAAGTTGTCTTTTTTTAAGACAATTTAGTTTTCTCCTCTTGCTATGCATTGTACATAATAAGGGATCTCATTCTAAGGCTGTCGACGTCGTTTGGATTCATTATAACTCGAATATCTAATTGGACAATCATGTATGTTTTTGAAATGAATGGATCCAATCAAACCAAGCATATATTGTAAGAAAAATTAGTGCTTATATGTTACTTCAAACCACACCCCATATAAAAATCATTTGCTTAACTTATGATATGCAACACTCTCCAATTGTCATGAATCTAAGAAAATGGGAGAAAGAAGGCTCATGCATGATAGAGCTTCACTGAACAAGCTTATATTTGAAAGTTTGAAGCTACAAAGTTGGACTAATTTGGTTAGATTAGATACAATTAATCTTTGATCCGTAGTTTGATTTGATTAAAACATGCCTCAATTTACTCCCTCTATAATCCTTTTATGCATCATTTAATTTTCATGTGTTACTTGGGGTAGTTAATGTCATCTAGATTTTGATGTGCATGCATCATAATTCTTATACAAATCTTATGTCATTCCTTGCGAGGTAAATTCGGGTATGCCTCGGCTCCAATGACCTCCTGCAAAGTTATGTAAAGAGGAGCCCAATGA
>NW_018214132.1:0-1125 GCF_001263595.1 Phalaenopsis equestris | reverse complement strand
TAGTAGGTTAGCATTTGATTTGTGTGGAATATCTCGACGCATAAACAACGATCATTTTCTGTCATTTTTTGCCTTTCTTCAATATAATCTGCCGCAAATTCCCACGGTAATCCGACACATAAATTTAACGACAAACTTCTTAGACACACCTTCAGACGCATGTGTGACCTCAACAATAACTGATGCTAAAAAGATGCAAATACGACGGGAATAAATTACGTCGAGCTTTTTCGATGCAAACGTGACATAAATTACATTTTCAACCCCCGATTTGCCTGCAAAAAAAAAGACGTAAAACGGACGCAAATCTAATGTTAATCTCAATTATCATCAAATTTGCCTTCGTTTTACGTCTGATATAGCCGACACAGATTTAATCAATTTATGTATTTATGTCGTGAAGGTTGTTAGCATATCTAGCTAAAAAACAAAGACGGTGAAAGAGTAGTCGCCCAATTGAGATAATTGTAATATCTGTTCAAGAATACCCTTCCAAGTTTTATAGACTTGACGAAGCATAGCAAAAGAATTGTGGTGAAAACAACCATCAAACCTTACATATTGACAGCCAAAGTACACCAACAATACTAATACAGCTAAATTACTTGGGTAGAAAAGTGTGGAGCACTTGAAATGAAGCAGTCAACAAAGCCACTCAGCATCACCGAAAAGTCACGAACACAGATGAAAGAGTATCCCACGCTATATAGATAAAAAAAACTTGTAAGAAAACCTAAAAATAGTTTGTCAATCATCAAAAAATCTCCAATGTGTTGCAAAATCTGTGAACATTTCAATTACTTTAACAACAGTTTGTGCAAATATATTGAGAAAATAATAGCTTTTAATATGAAGCACATAGTTTCCTTCGCCAGGAATTCAATTTTAAAACTAGCCCGCATCCTTGTGATGTATCCATATATTATATCCAATATTGGCTTGAAATAGTCTGTGGTAAGAAAATGCAATTTGCAAACTACTTCAATAATTATGACTTCAATTTATGATCACATTTTGTAGGTTGATTTTTTTTGTAGAGGAATGCATGAATTTATGGATAAATCTATGACTCTTTCTTTTTAAGGAAAATAAATTTAAGTATTTCTAGTTTTGTATTTTTTTTTT
>NW_018214131.1:0-1125 GCF_001263595.1 Phalaenopsis equestris | reverse complement strand
AATATTGACAAATTATAAAAATTAACATAATATACGTATTTGGGATATTTACATACATGCCAATCAATTCTTATGTACTCACATATCTAGCACATTCACTTTAGTACTTTTTACATGCATACCACTTTCCCTATTTCACTTTTTAAAAGCTAAAATGATGGCATTTTTTATCATGATATGAAAGATTTGTGCGGCGTAAATGTAAAAAAAGCAAAGTTTAAGTTTTAGATATATGTAAATACAGAAAAATTTTGTGGTATGTATGTAAATGCCACTAAATATTTAAATATTGTAAAGTTCAAATATAAATAAAATATATGAAATTTAAAAAAAAAACCTCCTCAAGTTAATGGAGTCATTATCATTTGTAAGGATGATGGAGACCTCTCCATACAAGTGATCATATATTTGTTGTGCAATATGTGGCATCAGATGAATAGAAAAGATATCGATGACACCTTTAAGCATACACTTTATCATTTGTTACGCATGCCTCATCTAATGTGAGAAGAATTTCGCTAGAGACTAAGCCTCATTAGAGTCATCCATGTGTACGTTACACAAAGTCATGCTAGAATCAAAGAGAGCATAATCGAATGTGTATCCATACACTTTGCCTTCCCCTGACATCAACATCATCTTGATGGTTATATGATCTTCTATACGATTCAACTAGACTAACACTGTATATAATCATCATAAGCATATGTAAGATTTAATATAAGCTTGACATTAACTTTTTTAATCAGATTGTTACTGCTCCATATATGCAATATAAATACAATCAGATCATAAGTCGGAATCAACATACATGTGTAAACTCTTCTATCTTATCCTTGATGTGTTATTCTAAATAGCACTATTTATGTAGTTGACCTACTCTATGATGTAGAAAATGTTATAAGAAAAAATAATATAATAAAGTAATGAATTAAATTAATTATTGCAATAACCTAAATTTAAATCAACATAATATGATCAAGATGAGTGAAGAAAGGGATAGAGTCATCATTGTATTTTGATAAGCCACCTTCTATAAATCTCTATAATATGGTTTGAATGACTTGCATGTAATCGACTCTTTCAAATAACTGTCGACACTATTTTTGGTGTGAGGTTTGCCCG
>NW_018214130.1:0-1125 GCF_001263595.1 Phalaenopsis equestris | reverse complement strand
AATATAGAAGAAAAGATGGAGAAGCAGCAACATCTTATTCTCCAAGTGATACCCTTGCTTCACAACAAATAATAACGTTTCATATCAACCATTAGCACAGATAAAGTGATATCATTATCTTTAATTATATGAAATACAATATCTATCCATGCACCTCTTTTAAAACTTTGTGAAATATTTGATCTCTATGAGGTCATGGATGATGGTGAAGCTCACAAAAACTTGTGTCTTGTGTTCGAGAAGTTTAGTGGTTATTTTATAATCTTCATTTGGTTTTTTCTCAAAGTTTTATCACTAGCCTAACACAAAGAAAAGAGATAGATCCACTAGATCTATTATTCTTCCAAAAAATATTATGTAAGATACAATAACATGAACACCCGCATAATGTCACCCTTCTCTCAAAATAAGGGATCTTATTGGAAATAGGTATTTCTAATAATGGAAACACATGGCATTTGGTCCAACAAGTGTTCGTATGACTCAGCAGTTATGAAGGACATGTTCCACATGATTATGCACTCAACTTTTGTGTATGTATAGGAAGATGTCTTCTCAACGCTCACCAAGAAAGTAGTTTGACAATTCCCAATATCAATAATCTATAACGGGACAAGTTGCTGCCACTTCGCAATAACAAAGAACTTAGCTTCAACGAAATGAGAAAATCAAGAGTTCTTACTCCATTGTATTTTATGGAGCAAAGACCACTATAGTTGAGTATGTTGCCAACGCTAGTTATTATCTCCTTTTTGATGATTCGGCCACCAGAAATGCATGTCAGTACAAAGGGGCTAGTTACTGCAACCCAAATGATTCAATGGGAATGACTCCCAAAGTCATTTCACATGAATAATATTTTAGCAGAATTACTCATCAAGTTGATCTTAATCATGTGTGAGTCTCAAGTGACCACCTGACTGTAATCCTACGAGACTTTCAAGTTCTAACTGGCAGCTTGCTAATAAGTTTGCTAGGGTAACACTGGTTATGATGTGGAGTATAATTTTGTTGATCAACTGGTCACTCAACGCTCTCAGTTTCAACGATCGAGCTTGACGGTGCGTTAGCTCGAGGGGTACGGGGGTGGCCACCGTGTTGGGTTTGAGGGGCTGCCCCAAAAAA
>NW_018214129.1:0-1125 GCF_001263595.1 Phalaenopsis equestris | reverse complement strand
GCTCCTAGCTCTTTTGCGATCCCGCTTTGTTCGATCCTACTAGTCGTGCTAGAAGAAGACGCCAAAGAAGTCCGAATCGACCTGGAGGCAGTAGGTTAGGGCTCTAATACAAAGTTTTGGGATGATTTTGCAATTAAACTTAGTCATTATATTAACATTTTGGCTTAAATAAAGCCATACAACATTCACAAATAAATCTCTAGACTTGTTCTATTTACAAATAGAACCCTAAATTTGATATAAATCTCAGCAAGATATAAATTGGAGATCAAAACGTATTGTCCCTATTGCAGGTTGTCAATTAAGCATATAAAGCAAGGCCTCAACTCAGATGAAACCCAATACTTCCATTTCTTCACTGGCCAAAGCGGCAGCAGTAGTAAATCAAGTACCTTTCGATCCCAAGACCACAATCCATACGACAACAAATTTCCAAGCAAGCCAAGAGTATAATGAGAAAACTCTTATTATATGAAATTAGGCCCTTCAACATGTTATGGTTATTTATAGCCAGCACTCCACTCTATTGAGTGTCCTAACATGCACCACAGCAAACTGCTAACTGGTATACTAGATGAAACTTTGCAATAGTCAACCATAAGTTGTAGTTGAAGAGTTCTAAGATCATCAGGGAGATGCAAGAGCACTTGTCCTACATCCTAAAAAGAAGTGTTCCTATCACAAAGCAACTAATCACCTAATAAAAGCAAGCAATATTCAGAATGCAATACACTATTAATAGGAAAGTTTTGAGTTGCTTTTGAATAGTGGTTGCACATAAAAAGCCTATTAAATGGAAAAGTTAAAGCACTACAGCCGACAACTACAAACAGCAGCACCCATATAGGATCAGCCAGATACGAGAGGGCATCAAAGTTTTGGTTCTAGATATACGCAAAGTGACTTTCTCAATCGGCAAATCCTTTTAATGGAAAGTATTGTGCGATGTATTCAACATGGATGTTTGCCCTCTTAGAACGACCTTCACACTAAAATATGGGCCTATGGTCCAGATGTCATGCAATATGTATTCCTTTGATTGAAATGGGAAAAATGCTCAGATTACTCCCTGCAGTTCCCATTCCAAAGAATTCAGCATTAGAGAGGTCAACCTTCAACTGTCTT
>NW_018214128.1:0-1124 GCF_001263595.1 Phalaenopsis equestris | reverse complement strand
CCCCATAATTAGGGTCATTTATTTCAAACTGGTCTCTCGATGTGATTCAAAATTCAAATCAATTTTTGAGTGGTTAACGATCTTCCAGTCAAATTCAGAGTCCTACTCATAATAAGTTTCATGCATTTTTTATGCTTTTTGTATATTTTATGAATTTCCACTCTTTTTTTTTTTATTTGAACGACCCTTGAATAGTCAATATTGTCGTAAAAAAAAGTGGAAGCAATATTAGGGTATGACATTAACTAGAAAAGTGATAGAAAATGCTAAGGAACTGAAGGTGATGATATTGTCATAAAGAAAAACAGACGGTAGAGATCGAGTGCCGGAAAGTATGCCAACATTAGAAGTAGCGGTGACGACAATGATGGTCGGGTAGTGAAGATTCGGTGGTGGCGATAGT
This sequence comes from Phalaenopsis equestris, assembly GCF_001263595.1. NCBI lineage: Eukaryota > Viridiplantae > Streptophyta > Magnoliopsida > Asparagales > Orchidaceae > Phalaenopsis > Phalaenopsis equestris. The sequence goes on along the minus strand of NW_018214128.1, from coordinate 721 downwards.
GGTAGTTTAGTGGTGACAGTAATGGTTTGACATTAATAGTAGTGGAGGCTAGGCAATAGTGGTCTGCCGATGATGATGGAGCTCTTTCAGCTTTCTCTTTCAGGTCCAGATCCCATTTACATGAAGAAAGTGGGGGATTATTTATAGATTTCACGAGTATATCATGTGTCAATATTGTATAAATACAAATCACTTCATCGGGCAACCTTGAGTGAGCTCATTGATCGAGTGATGTTTTATGAGCATTTAAGTGTCCTAATGACAATGTCAAAATCAACTAATGTTGGGCTTATTGAATTCGATTTGTCGAGACACTCAATTTCATCATACACTTGTCAGAATAGAAGATCAATTGGTCTCCCAAAATTTATTTCAAAGCTTTCAAGTATAATGTAAGTGTAATGTCACATGATTCATTCCCCTGAGAGCATTCTCTTAATCATAAATCGGCGTGCAAGCATATCCAAATTTAATTTTTGAAACTTTCGATCAAACTATACGCTCAGATTCGTGCGGATCAATATAAATTTCTTAGAAATGTTATTATCCAAATTTTGAAATACTAATAAAATTGTGTTCTTTCAATCAGTTTAAATGGATTGTTTCACATATTTAATTTAACTTGAATATAAATCAGTTCTTAGATATAAATGCATTTAATCTGAGACAAAGAATTGAATAAAAATTTTATAAATCAAATTCAATCAATTATATGTTTTTT
>NW_018214127.1:0-1124 GCF_001263595.1 Phalaenopsis equestris | reverse complement strand
TTTTTTTTATTTTCTTATTGCAAGTTTTAAGATTTATATGACTGAAATATATCTTATATATTTATTTTATTAATATTTACTTTAATTAGACTAATTAAATCATACTTGATCTAATTAAATATTTCAAGTAATAAATAATTAATGTTATATATATATATATATATATTAGTTTTATTTTTATGTAAATTATAATTAGTTCAGATTATTGCTCTAAATAATCATTAATTTATAAATTATATACTAATTAAATATAGTAACTTCTATCTAATCAAATTAAATTATAAATAATATTATTTTATTTAAACCACTTTTTTTTATTTATTAATATTATTTAAGAAGAATAATTTAAATTTTTACTTAATGTATTTGAAACATGTAAGAAAATTTTATGGCAATTGAGAAAAGTTAACAATTTGGATTTATGAAAATCTCCATCACACATATATATGAAAATAGAATTTCATAAGTGTTATTAGATTTTTTTACATGAAAAATAAAACAAGGACACACAATTTGGCTAGTTGAAATAATTATACTAGTGTTTATCATAAATTACAAAAGATACATTTTCATATAATTAGGGAGGTGTTGGTATAAGATATTAGATATAAATTATTTCAAATGAATTCAATGGCAGAAATAAGAAGAGATATGAGGTGTTGGAGTTTTTTTTTCAAGAAATAATTTATGGTATATTTGATGGTTCTCATTTGAGGAGAGAAACAATAGACTAAGAAGTCTAGTATAATCTTGATATAGATGACATGCCCCATCATCATTATCTACTGTCTAGGTCGATGTTATTGTCAATGATAGATGATAGAGTTGGTGAACACTAGCATTGATGTCGATGACATGCATTACCCTTATAAAGGATAGCATGCATTAATGATGCCTATCAAGCTTATAGAAAATCGTATGTATTGACAACATACATCTATCTAATGGTTGATGGTGGATGACAAAGCTAGCATATGTTAATATTAGTGTTGATGTTATGTATCAACCTTATAATCGATGGAATACATCAACAATATATTGTTTATATGCTAGTGCTTAACTACCTTTTTCTTTTTATGAGATGTATGACATAACCTAACTACACTCCAAACTATTTATCTTTT
>NW_018214126.1:0-1124 GCF_001263595.1 Phalaenopsis equestris | reverse complement strand
AGAGATTTATGACACCTTTTAAATGTAAATGTAAAATTTTAGGCGTTGGATGTGTAGATACATGAGAACTTTGTAAATTTTCCAAAATCATAATGAGTTGCTGCTCTTTAGTGTAGCTTTACATTGTTTTAACATTACTAGCTTGGTTTGTTGATTCACATGCTTATGTGATAATTTGATGATTATTTTTGTTCATGTTCCATGGCTCTTTAATAATTCACTTGTGACTAAGCTAATGATTTTTGAGGAAGTTTAGGGTTTAGCAAGCAAATTTAGTTCATTCAAATCAAGTCTATACCATTCAAGGCTAAAGAGTGGATCTAGTCTATCTATTGAATAAACCTGTTCCTGAACCAAATCTTGATTTGATGGACTCCAAGTAGCATTTTTTTAGGCCCTAAATAAGGTGGCTCAAAACTAACCTAGGCTGAACCAAGTTTTACCCAACCTTGGTTAACCTTAACCTGGTTTAACTCAACAGGCTTAGGTGGCCTATAGATTGGTCCAATTTGCCATCAGATTAATCCCTGGACTCATTGTTAACCCTTGATCCCAAATTAAGTTGTTAACAAAGTATGGCACAATTTAATGTAAAAATTATAAAAAAACTGAAACAGCATTACAAAACAATTTGCAAATGCTTTTTATTTATTTATTTTTAATTTGATACACTAATCCAATGCTTAGCTTCAATCTTATGAAACTGGCTAATTTAAGAATAATGTAATAAATACTTGGACCTCGAAAAATAAATAAATAACTCACATTCTGTTGCCAGTTCTTTCTGGATGTTGAAAGAAAATGCTCGCTCCCTGGACTAAATCAGCTTCTTTTCATGGGAAAGGATTCCTTTCCCATCTGCTAAATGAATTCAGAAGACATGAATCAGCCTTGTATCGATAAAAGAGATTATTAAGCTACCTCTAGCTAGATCTTCTCTTGTGCTTATTGAACCTTGAGGAAGCAACTGATTTCGATTTTACAGACAATTTGTCTAACTTCGGCTTCTTAACTCTTGAAACATTCATGTTTTGCTTCTGCTTTTTTGTAAGAGTATCAACTCCACTGACTTTTTGCTGTTCAGCATGTCTCCTCTTATGATTGGTAACTGTATTTCTTGTCCA
>NW_018214125.1:0-1124 GCF_001263595.1 Phalaenopsis equestris | reverse complement strand
AGCTCAAAGAATATTGTAGAGTTTTTCAACCCTTTGCCTTTTGGTCTTTTCAAGGCGAGTATTCAACTTTTTTAGTATGACTCAATTAGTTGCCATCAATGGAACTTATGTCCTTCATAAGCCCTGGGTCTTTTGCCAAATGGGGGATAAATATCACAGGACCATTTTTGATAGCTGCCAAACAACGAACGTGCATAATTCTGGATGTTAACTACTTCACTAAATGGGTGGAGGCTGAGTCACTTACCACTATCACTAAAGACAATGCATAAAGATTCTATTTTTGGTCTCCCTTCAAAGATTTTCAATGATAATGAAACTCAATTTTTCAAGAAGAGCCTCACATAATTTTGAGGCGCATGTCGTGAGGCTAAAGAACTTAGAATTACTCTTTCATATGAGAGATGTGCTTAGTCTTTTATAGGCTTTTCACCAGCATGTCATGATCTATATCTCCATGGTACACCCGATGAGATATTTGAAAAAATTATTTATTAGACATTTGTATGTTCTGTCACCATTTTTCAACCCAAACAATATGATCTAATTACAATATAAATATTTATGCATTCAGTGGGATAAGCATCTGATGCATTAATGTGGCATCAATAGGTTGATTTACACGAGGGAGGGGAGATTATCCTTCAGCCAAGCTTTTGCAGGATCAGTGTAGTCATCATTCATCCTTTAAGTTCTATTAAATTTCTTAAGCATGATAACATTAGTCAATCAAATGAGGTGGTGTACTTTGCATATGAATCTCGGTTATAGAAGCTCATCGACTTGTTGCTCGATTGCTTGCAAATGGTCTGAAGCAAAATGTTGTTCCCTTTAAATGACTTGTTTAAAGGTTGGGTCTCCCTTTAAGGAGTGCATAATCATCTCAGGGACAACCCTAAGGCATATTGGTCTGGGTCCAAGCAAAGATGTATTGATTCTCGTGGAAAAAATCTATATGCTCAAATATTTGCTCATCAGTGAGTGGAGAACCAAGTTGTACTATCCGTGAGGGTTGCTAGCACAGTAGTAGAATATGAATCAAGTCTTCCACTATAGTAGCTCGTTGGGGTACATGTTCATTATTCAGACTTACAGGCTTATGTTACAATAATCGATCCAAGTAA
>NW_018214124.1:0-1124 GCF_001263595.1 Phalaenopsis equestris | reverse complement strand
ATTTGAATGTTTCTTGCTTAAAATATTATCTCGAATTCGTGTCATACCTCGAGATTCGTGTTGGATGATGAAACTTTCCCTATTTTCGGGCGAGATCATTTTTATTGTCCGAAAATATCAATATCCATCACAGAAGTAACCAATGTTTTGTAGGTTAGAGAAAGGTCGTGGGATGAGACATTTCACCATTAACATACTAAGTTTTTGATGGTATCTATTTGCATATCTCAATAGGAAGATTCAGATCTTCACTCGAATTAGGAGTGACCCTAGTAGGCGGCAAATGCATCTTTCGGGGATGTCGACCGAAGTGAATTCCAAGACCTGCAATGGAGCGCCTTGGGCTCAATGATAAGGGCATTGGGACAAGTTTCAACAGAAGATTTTGGACGACGGGTATATACCCAGATAGAGGGTGGTGGTGATGTTGACCTGGTTGGAGGTAAATCCATCGGTGCTAAAGGTGCATTGGACACCGTGGTCGCAGAAGGAATGTCTAACAGAGTTAGAAGAGAAACGGTTTCTAAAAAATCAAGCTCCCCGTTGGGTATTTATAGGTAAGAAGGGGACATTTTCAAAAAAAGAGACGTCTACACTAACATAAGTTTTATTAGTGGTAGGACACATACACCAGTAGCCTTTTTGAGTAGCAAAATAGCCAAGGAATACACATTTGATTGAGCAGGGAACAAGGTTACTACTAATTCGGTATAGTTCCAAACAAAGGACAAGCACCTAAACATTTTATGGTTTAATGTGGAGAAAGACCATTTTATAGGAAAACATGACATTAAGATAGATAATGGGGTCCGGAATTTATGAATTTTTGTAAGAACTCTATTGATGAGGTAGTTGGCGGTGAGAATAGCATCATTCCAAAATTTTATAGAGATATTGGTTTGAAACACAATTGAACAAGCAACTTCAAGAGGATGTCTATTTTTCCTCTCGGCTACCCTGTTTTGTTGAGATGTATCCGCACAAGAACTATGATGGAGGATGTCTTTACCAAGAATTCTCTCAATATAGATATAAAATATTCACGACCATTGTCCATCCGAAGGACTTGAATATTTGTTTTGAGTTGCGTTAAAATAAATGAGTGAAAGTTTTTAAAAATAGAC
>NW_018214123.1:0-1124 GCF_001263595.1 Phalaenopsis equestris | reverse complement strand
TTTTTTTGCATTTAATTCAATTATCCTTATCACAATGTTGTTTTCAAGAAGTAAGAGAATCTAGAACTAAAAAATTTACATTAAAATTGTGCTAACACGGATCCCAAAGAGATCCAACAATCCATAAGAGAGAAAGTACGACAACGGAGGGTCCACCAACTGTGGATCTGGGGAACACTTTTTATATTGTTTGTAACAGTTAGAGCCAAAGCCTAAGACCGATCAAGCCAAGAGAAGGATAAATAAAAAAGGCCAAACGATCTGAGTCCAAATCAATAAAAACCTAAAGCAATATAAATAAGCATCTGAGCTAACCATTACAAGAAAGCTGAGCGAAGACATCGACCTACCTTCCAGTAGATCTGATCAGAGGAAAGAATCAAGTTCCTTAATATCACCGATCATTCTACTGACGCCCCCAAGCCTGCTCATATGGGAATAAGAATTGACAATACATTATATCTTATAATCATCCCACAGACTCACCTTGTCGATGAAAGAGCTATCTATCGAGTTATAGTGATTCACTTTCTGCACTATAGTCTAGTGTCACCTCATCGACAAAAGCTCCTCATCCAGGAATCAATGGTCGATGACCAGACTAAACCAACCAATAGACAAAGTCTATCCCAATGAGTCAGTCCTACTGACCTGCAATGATCAAGCAAGCCAACCAACAACACTAGTTCAACCTAGTCGACTAGATTGACCTCACCGAGCCGAAGTCATACTAATGAAGCCGACCGAGACAGAGAACAACTGGGTGATAAACTCGTATACGTAAAATAATTGAAATATCATGCACATCCCCAATTTAAAGCAGAGGCATAAATGTAATATCAATATATTGTACCCTCTTCTCTAAAAATAGGGAGACCATTTTATGAATAAATCACAATGGACAAGACATATTATTGTTCATTGCTGTTCAATTATCTCTCTGTGTGTCTCTCTCTCATTTCTTATGCGCTATTCTTTGGGATGTGTTTCACACACAAATCAGGATTCAACAATTTGTATTTGTCATCATTATTTATTTAGTAGTATTTTGCTAAAAGACAATATTTTTACTTATAGGACAACACAATAATGAAAATGATATCAAATGTTCGGCCGATATTTAA
>NW_018214122.1:0-1124 GCF_001263595.1 Phalaenopsis equestris | reverse complement strand
ATAATATATAATATATAAGAGAAATATAATCACATGCATACGACCCAAAATATTACTATTTATAAAACTTAATATTGGGATAATATTTTTTAACTATCAAATTGATGTATTTACGCATGTCACAATTAAATTATTGAGAATTCAATAAAAATGAAAAAAATATAAGTTGCAGATTTATCATGAATTTTTCTTAGGGAGATTCATGTCCATGCCACTGAATTCTTATGTATTTATTTAAGTAGTATAAATGTAAGAAAAAAAATTTAGGTGTTAGATATATGAATACTCTGAATACAAAATTTGAAAGCATGTATGTAAGTGACTCTTTTTTTTAATGTAATAAAGTGTTAGTTTTCTAAGAAATAAAATATATGACATGCATGTTAAGTCCCCCATAAGTTTATTTCATTTTCATATATCTCGTTCAATCTAAATATTGACTAAGAAATTTGTAAATGAGATTATACAAGTTCATTCTTCCATTCAATTGAAGAAAACATAATTATAAATTATAGAATGTATGCTTAATCTTATTCATGGAGTGATGAAGAGTTTTTTAGAAGTAATGAAGTATCATGATGATGCTCATGTGATGTCAGTCAGACAATGATGGTTAGATGATTGTAATCAAATTATAACAATCACATGATGGTCTTTGTATGGTGATAATCGGGCGACAATCATGATGATGTCATGATATCGGGTGATGAAAATGGAGCAATAATTGTTGTTGTTGGTAATTGTCAATATTGATTGTCGAATATAACTTTGAACATTTTAAGATTTTTATATTCTCTTTAATTTTGAATTTCTTTATTATAATGAATGGGGGTGTATTTAAATTTTCTTAAAGTGACATTTTGATAACTAGCAAAAATTCTAAAATATTATATCACATGATATGTTATAATTCCATCAATCTTAAATCATTTTTTTCAAAATTTTAAAGATATATAATTCAATGTTGGATGAATAGTCTTGTTATCAAAATAAGAATATCAATTGAATAATAGTGTTGTTAGTTAAATTTAATTGATTCAAATTCAACACTATCAATAAAATGAATTATTTAGTCAGACAAATAATGATTATGATGTTTTCTCAGATTATCTTTATATTTTTTT
>NW_018214121.1:0-1124 GCF_001263595.1 Phalaenopsis equestris | reverse complement strand
AATTTTTGTACATTCTATTTAACTTGATATAATAAATCTTTAAATAAAAGGAAAATTCTTTTCTTTAAAGTATTGCTTGTATTTATGAAGTTGACCTTAGATCTTACTTTTTGTTATTTTGTGAAGTTGAACGCTTAAATTTGATTCTTCACTTTGAAGTCCTAATTTTGTTAGCAAGTTTGAAGTCATATTTATAGTATGAGGTCTTCTTTGATGATGATGTCAGGCTTCATTGATAAGCCAACTTATGTTATGAAGTTGTTTTTGATGGGTCAAGGGCGTTGTATTCTTTGTTTAGAGTTCTTTCAATCACACCAATGACTATAATGATAGTTTGAGTAATGTTACTGCATGGATGTGGCTTATATTGATTAAGGTCGTCTGCATTATTTGCTTATAAATAGGGCTTCTTCTCCCTTCTTTATGTATTTATGATTTCTTTCTGTTCTTTCTTCCTTTGCTCCGAATGCCTTCTGCACTGCTTGTGTTATCTTGTTTTCTTTTATCTTCCTCAAAGCTGCTACTATTCAACCTATTTTGTCAATGAGAAGAAGATGAAACTCCTTATGTAAGAGCTTCATCTTGGCGAGGATTTCATTGTAAAAGCTTTAGAGATTTGTCGAATTTCTAACTCTTGAATATAGAGCTCTGCTTTTGTTATGACCAATTCAGACTTGATATTTGATTACCATTATTCTCTGAAATTGTCATCCTCAACTTGTTTGAATTTGCCCTGAGCTCCTTTCATGTGCGTCATCTTCCTCCATGAACAGAGGGTGAGGTGGAACTCGAACCTCTTCAGATATATGTTTGTTATGAAGGGGTTTATGGAATGCGTGATCCTCTTCTCTTCCAAATTTATATCAAGTTGAAAGGGTTAGAGCATAAAGGGATTGAAAAAGAAAAACTTCTTTGTCAAGTTGGGAAGGGAGAAGTTGGTCTGTGGGTGTTTGATACAAATAGTTCAAGTAGTTGATCTGTGAGTACTCGGGATGAGCGGCCAAGTTCCTTGGATGAGTAACCTTGGCAAGCGAGCAACTTTGTGAGTCCTTGAGCAATTTCAATAGTGCAATACGAAGGGGTGAGTAAGGCTAATTCTTTGTCAACTTGATGAAATTTGGTGC
>NW_018214120.1:0-1124 GCF_001263595.1 Phalaenopsis equestris | reverse complement strand
TGCTCTTGGGATTTGGTTGAATTCTCTTACTACTGTTGTTGAGGTGCCCTTAGAATAGCACTGTGATGCTCAATGATGGGGTCAGAGCACCTCTTGTAGATGCTGGGGCACTTCTTATGATAGCTCAAATTTTCTCCAAAAAACTTGACTATTCCATGTATACTGCTTATAACACTACATGTATCCCATAAAAGTATAAAAATGTCACAAAATTATGAAAAATATATGAAAACATAGCATCATTTTTTGCACACATATTCAGATAGCTTTTAAGAGGGCATATGAAACTTTAAAGTCAATTCCTTCAATTTATTTATGCTCTTGTGCTACCAATCTAATCTTATTTTTTTCCTATCCTTCTTAAATCATCACACTTCTTACATTTTGATTAATTAGTATTGGCACTTAAACCAATATATCATTCCTAATAAATTGATTAAATTCTTCTTATATTACAAATATCTAAAATTCATTGCTAAAGTGTCATGAACACCACAAGTTCCATATGAGATTAAAAATAAAAAGAGTTATTCTCTATTTAATTGCATTCTAGTCCTAACTCTATGTGATGTATCTCCTATAATAAGTTTCTTATGGTAGTTGGATGCATACCTCCATTTCTTATATACTAATAAAGGAAGATTTTTTTAAATTTTGGATAATATTTGGTTGTATATTATAATTTACGATTCTCATCATCTGCCTAATATTCTATTCTATGTATTGTCTAACGTATATAAGTTCATCCAAAATCATATTTTTAATTGATGGCTCTAATGCCTTAATTTGATTGGAATTTCTAAGAAATTTTCATTCATAAAAAAAATGTATCAAATTTAGATTGCCATATGTTCATATTCATTAATATGCTAAATGGGCAGTCAAAATATCAGAAGTGTTAGACATTTAGCTTCTTCCATTTCAACTATTTTAGGTTATTTTCTTAATGATGGGTTTTATGCTTATTACAAATATCATGTGGCATGCATCATTTACTGCCTTAGCCATAAGTATTTGGGTTTTTGACTTTTGCTTAGCATCGTTAAATAGGAATTAAACAAAACTTACTAGCATCAAGAATACTCCAAAAGAATGTAGTCCAAGGGTATATATATATATATATA
>NW_018214119.1:0-1124 GCF_001263595.1 Phalaenopsis equestris | reverse complement strand
AATACATAAGAATTGTATGCTACTTATGTAAATTTCCTTTATTTTGTTCTATAATATTGCACATTCAATGCTAATGCTACCTTGTTTGCTTCATTTTCGCTGTTTACGAAGATGTTGATTTCGGAAGGCTCCAAGCAAGGGATATGCTACAACATCTGTGGACAGGCCCAATTTCTAATGCAGCTCTTGATGTTGTCCAAGGTAGCAGGTCAGTTGAGGTTCGTTTCGTGGGAGTGACAAAGGTGGGTCAACCTGTTTGAAACCAATGTTGATGTAGAAAGTTGCAGTTACAGAACTGAGACGACTCATGATAATCTATTTTTGGATGTAAATAGTAGGAAAGGAATTTGACTTCTGAGGTTCTTTTATTTCTAGTTTTTTCAGTTGTCAGTCGATAGTTGTAAACCATGTGTTCAATTTCAGAGAAAACTTGGTGCTTTTTGGTAATTAACCTTTCCTTTATACCTAATTAATTTGTTTTTCTCTTCATCATCATCAGTTAGCCGAGTTCAGGAGTTCATCTTAGCTGCAACTCAAAATTATTGAGTAGATTTTGATTGGACTCTAATTCAATTGATTCCAATCATATCAAAGATGATTCCAAGTTGACTAGAGATTAAAATAAAAATGTATTGGAGGGAGGGATTGAACCCATGATCACTACTTAATATATCAAAATACTAACGATTGAACAATTATTAATTTATTGATACTATGTGTTGAATAAATATAAATATATAGCAAGTTTTAGCCGTCCACATGTAAACTAGTGATCATCGGTTCATTTGGATTTATTTATTCATAATTTATCTTATGCTTTTCAAGGACTATTCTTGGCGACTTGTATTAAAAAAGTTCATTGAAGACTAATCTTTATTTTGGATCATAATTGTTTTCATCTATTACATCTTCATGGAATTTACTGAAGTTTTAATATCTTTAATGTATACAGGGTGCCGCAATCGATCGGATATTGGGAGAAATTGTTCACAGCAAGAACATGAGTACGCCTATAGATTACGTTTTATGCATCGGACACTTTCTTGGAAAGGTTGATTTTTCTTAACACTTATTTTCTCTAACTTCTAGTATTCTCATGTTGTTTATTTGTTCGCTAGTTTTTC
>NW_018214118.1:0-1124 GCF_001263595.1 Phalaenopsis equestris | reverse complement strand
AAAAAAAAATTCTTCAGTCATGTAAGGCTTTTATTTTTGAATTTATAATCAAATTAATATTATTTTTCTTGATCACTATATTTTACTTCTCTGATTATATATGTGCTTTCATTTATAGTTAAGGTAACCATATTATTTTCTCTACAAATATGATCCCTTTCATGCAGTTATGAAAATGTACATATGATAGTTGGGTGGTTTAATATATGTACATCAATGAATTTCTAAAATAGACCATACAAACGTTTCACCATACCAGTACACCTTTCCCAACCCTTTAAACAATTTAGCTTTAGCTCAATAGGCATCTCAACTTTAAGTACTATATAAATAAAAGTTTTAAGAGTTTATTTATTGCAGATAATTTAATAAAAAGCATAAATATAAAATTTATAAAAGTATAAACAGACATGGTGTGCTTTATATTAAAGATTTTATGTGTTGAGAACAAAAGAAATGCTTCCAATCAAACTTAAGGAGCGGGGAATGATAAAAATTGTATACAAAAGAAGTCATTTAGGGTATGTTTGGGGCATCTGCAGCTTATTAAAAAGCAGTTGTGAAACTGCTGAATAATAATCTGATGCTTAAAAAGCTGCGGTAACTATTATAATTTTTTTTTTTAAGTCTGACCACAGCTAGAAAGTTGACACTGCACTTAGCAAAGAGTAGTGGGAAAACGCAGATTTCAATGCTGTTTTTTGAAAAAGCTACTAAACGTAGTTTACCCAAATAGACAAAACTACAGTGCGGTGCCACACCGCTACCGCGCTACTACCCCAACAGAGCCTTAGTCAAATTTGCTGATAAGCTAGGTCCATAAAAAATGATAAAATATTTAAAAAATAAAGATGAAAAAAGAACATAAATTGCATAATAATCATTAAGATGTTAAGATGAGAATCAAACACACCATGGATTCATGTGTATGCCACAAAATTCTTATATAGTCAAGCATCTAACACGTAATCTCTTATGCTTATTTATGTATCATTTTAGTGTAGTGCCTAAATCATATGATACTATAGTTTAAATAAGTTAAATTTAGTGATATTTTAGGGTCTGTTTGGGGCAGGTGTAGCTTATTGAATTGATAAGCTAGATGCGGTGACTATTACAAATTT
>NW_018214117.1:0-1124 GCF_001263595.1 Phalaenopsis equestris | reverse complement strand
GTTAGATATGTAAATACATAGGAATTGAGTGGCATCCATGTAAATCTTCTAATTGATAAATGAACAAACATTTTTTTCGTTAATGTTTTTTTATTAATATTTACATTTATACATAACATATTCAATTCTATTTAATGCCATTTAGCCATTTATCATTGAATCAACAATACAATCATTTACTATCCACCATTTTGCATTTGCTTGGATTAACCACACCTTTATTGATGTTAGATTTAGATATGTTTGGAGTTGTTGTAAGTTTTTTAATTGGCGGTTGTAAAGTTGTGGTTAAAAAAAATATTTTTTAAGAAACTGCGGTGAGAATTATAAATATATATTTCTTTAAAACAAATTAGTCGATTGTTTTCTTACAGTCGCCACAGTTCAACATGTCAGGGTGAAGAAAGTAGTTTACCACCAAATAAGTTTTTAGAAAGTAACATGAAAGTAGATTCCAAAATAAAACTATGGTAGTAGTCTGAAACTCAAAGCGGACAGAAAACTATCTCAAACAGATCCTTAGTCGCAAATTTTTGCATATTATTGTCCATTTTAGCTATGATGTTAATTATTGGTTATAAATAGCCTCTCCTTAACCTCCTAAGAGATCTTTTTGGACATGTTTCCATCTTGCTGGTGTCGTTGAGATTGAGCTAAGATTGAGTGAGCGGAGAGAGACTTGAGAAGTTTTCAATATTTCTGTCTCTTGATGTAGCATAAATCATCCTTCTTTAGGAGTGGATGTAGGTTAAAGTGCCAAAACCATTTAATATTTGTGTCATATTAGTTTCTTTTTTCCTACATATTCTCTCCTCTATTCTCTTCTTTTTTTTAGAATGTTTAGACAAACCTTCTTTTTTATTAGGAAACAAATTAACTCTGGGACTCTACCAATTTATGTCTTCTTATTGAATCAACCAAAACTTGACAAATCCTATTAATTTTCTTCTCAGTCATTTCCCAATAATCAAAACTTTTTAGTGCTCTTATTAAGATTTTATAAGTTAGTTAAAAAATTTATAGACAAACATCCACCACCAATTTCATACTCTATATTTATTGTCAAAAATGACAGCGAGTGCCTCTCATAACCTGCTAAAGAATTCTTCATTATGAAAAATTCA
>NW_018214116.1:0-1123 GCF_001263595.1 Phalaenopsis equestris | reverse complement strand
TTATATTCTGGATCGGACACCGCATGCAGAGATGTATGGAATGTCCATCCGTATGGAATAATTTTTCATGACCGTGAGCCGGACTAGTTAAAGCCCAATAAATAAGCTCTTAATCCTTAGATTTTGGATAAAAATTATTGCGTGCGGATAACTCACGAAAAAATTACGTGTGTTGTTTGATTTGGATCATAAAAAATTTAGAGTACTCTTCGCTCTCAAAATAAAAAATAAAAATAAAAATATGTATTTCAGTAGTTCAGATCGGACACCGCAAACTCAAGATTTGGAGCCTGAGTTGTAATTAGTTTAAAATTTATTTGAAAAAAAATTTATTCAAAATTTTAGCTTGTAGCTCAACTCCTTTATTTCGATCTCATCTTGGTTCGAGCCAAAGTTGAAATTAATTTTCGAGGCAATTAATGATTTGCAAGCTATATCCGCTAAATTCATGCCTCTAATATCACTATGGTTATTAACGGTCTGATTTCAATCTAATCTGAGGCTGTTTGAAAACCGACTACAAAAAAATTTGATCCAAATTTTGACTTGTCTACTCAGCTATTTCAATCCCATCTCCATCTTAGATAAAATTCAAATTAACTTTCAAGCAATTAACGATCTTTCACCTAAAATCACAGCGCTGCTAATAAAGCCCAGAGGCTTATTGTGGAGCGTGTTTCCGACGCGAAAAGTGGGCATATATAAGAAAATATTTCGTCCGGAAGTCCGGACACAAGCTACATGCGGACAACAGACAAGATATACTGGTCGGTGTTTTTTTTTTCGCAATTTTTTTTACTATAAGTTTGATTTTTTGTTGCTTATCTTGTTGAACAAGAAAAAAATATTTTACATTCATTTTTTTCATTAATTAAGGGCCGTTTGGGGGGTATTATTTTATTTTTATTTTACCTTATTTATTGATTAAGGATTTATTTGGGATCTATTTTTAAAAAAATATATTCATTAACTGTATTTTTTAATATATTTTTTATTTTTTGTTTTAAAAAATAAATTAACACATTTTTAGAGCACTTGAAAAAATATTTGAGGTTATTTGAGATTAGGGGTGTAATCAAGCCGAACACTTATATTTCGAGCTAAAAAAATGTGTTCGTGTTCG
>NW_018214115.1:0-1123 GCF_001263595.1 Phalaenopsis equestris | reverse complement strand
GCAGGAACACTCACGTGATTTGACACGAAGATCTGCACCGGCCCAGCCTCGGCAAAAAAACCCATCTGCAGACCACCAGAAATGCAAATTTTAATCATTATAACGGATGCGGAAAAATCAATTTACCAACTTTAAACATAATTAAGTGCCAATATTTTGGGCAAGCGAAGTGACCTTATTAACCATAGTGACTACGGCTTCCAGGATCTCTCCCTTGAAGGGCCGAAAAACCACGCACTGGTACTTCACAGGGAAAGTGACAAAGCCCGTGCCCTCACGGATCAAACCCTTTCCAATGTCCTCAACGCTTGTTATTGCCACAACGAACCCATGCCTTCCGCTGCATCAAAGGAGGGTTTTAGATAGATTAGGGTTTTGGAGCATTAGGATCGAGCAAACGTGATGTAGTGAGTGGGAAAAACCTGCAAGTACCCTCGACGTCCTTCATGAGCTTGGCGACGAGCTTCTCGCGAAGATGAGGGCCGAAGTGTCGAGGGTGGAGCTGCATATTCCTCTCCAACGAAATGTGAAAGAACATATTTACCCAACTCAAGATTGAAAACCTGTCAGAATCGTTTTCTAAATTGATTTATGCAATGGTTTCCTGGTCGCTACGCGCCTCCTTGCAGATCAAACATGAACCCTAGGGCTGTTTGATAGCAGGGTTTGAGTAGGATTTAACTTAAATCATGCGGAATTTTAAACCCAATTTCTCTCCCGACGCTACCTCAATAAATCTCCGACTTATTAAAAGTTCGAATTTTATGAACTCCTCTTCCTCTTCATCGTCTGGGTTTTCAGAATTTGGCTTACGAAGAATATGAGAGGTGTTAAAAATTGGGCTTGACTAAAAAATTGGGGTTCAGATTTGTCTGAATATTTTTCAGGCCGGGTTAGGGTCAATTCGATTTATTTATTATTAGGATCAGATACAGATTAAACCCGAAAATACAAACAAGGCCCGAATAATAATGAAATTTCTAGTAAATTTCGGGTCTTATTTCTCGACCCATTTATTATTTGGGCCGGATTCTGATTGAATATTAGGATTGACTATTTTCAGGTCGGATCCAAACCTGACTCGCTTACTTAAGGGTCTGTTTGGGGCAGCTGCAGCTTATTC
>NW_018214114.1:0-1123 GCF_001263595.1 Phalaenopsis equestris | reverse complement strand
TATCCTGAAACGTACAAGTTGCCCCAAACGGACCCATAATCAAATAGAATGCTTTTCAAAATGTCGACCTTAAGAAATAAAGTGCATCCAAATTCTATCAGGGTTCATGAATTGAAAGGCAACACTTGAGATCCTCCTTCCTTTGATGGATTTAAACCATTTAATTATGAAACATAATAATATTAATTTCAGGTCTATAAATATTATAATATAGGGTTTATTTGAGGCAGCTGCAGCTGTTTAAAGAAGCAGATGTGAAGCTGTTGAAGAAGAAGTTATAGTTCAAAAAGCTATGGTTGTCATTACAAAAAATTTTATTTCGGAAAAAATATGACCGCTAGCGGCCACCGTATGTAGCAATATCTGATGGAAAAGAGCAACTTTCAGCTGCAGCTCTTTTGAGAACGAGACAAAACACTATTTTGCCAAACATAAAAAATTACAGTGTGGTGTCGCACTGCCGACGCACCGTCACCCCCAAAGACTCCCTTTATCTCTCATATATTAAATTTATGTTCCAAAAACATAACTTTTCTCAAGAAAAACCAAATACCAATACTAGTATTTTTTTTAAATTTATTTAGGGAACCTTGAGGCCCTTGCCAACATTATTAAAAATAAAATGGCTATTTATAAATAAAAAATAGAAAAGAAATCACACCCAACTAACAATTGTTCAAGTTTAATAAGGTGATATTTATTAATTTAGACTAACTTCTCCTATATTTCACCCATCTTAAAATAAATTGAATGATTTTAAGATAAATAAATGTCTTAATACATCCTAATTAAATATAATCATTTTGAATCTTAAAACTAAACATAATAATATATTTTTAATCACATTCATTAATTTTGAAACCCTTCATGATAAGAAAATAAAAATTTTCCTTAAAAAATGGTTACATAATTTTTCTTCCAAGCATATATGTCACATTTAAAAGATTTATTTCATATTTAAAAGTTAAAATTGTGATATTTTTTATATTATATACAAAATTTGGGTGATATAAATATAAAAAATAGAACTTTGGTGTTAAATATGTAAGTACATAGGAATTGGGCGTCATATATGTAAATGCCCTTGTGGGAAAAATATTACATCAGAACTCCTGACGTAGAG
>NW_018214113.1:0-1123 GCF_001263595.1 Phalaenopsis equestris | reverse complement strand
CCTATTGATGATTGATATTTCAAATTCGTTTTTTTTTGTGTTGTGGGGCAGTTTATTTATAGATCCATCAAAGAAACCAATGAAGCCATTGGCCTTGATGATTTTCAGGACTTAAGAATGCCACAATGGATAGTTATGGGTTGAAAGGGAGGTGGTGACTGCATTCTTAATACAAGAGATGAACTTGAGGGAGGGAGAGATCGATTGCTTTTCAATGCTGAGAAAAGTTCGACCCTCGTTGAGAGTGGAGGTGGGGGAACCTTCCATTATTATGGTAAGGCAAGGTGGTCTGATACCATGTAAAGAAACAGAGAGGAGGGGAATTCAAACTCACCAAGGCAAGGAACACTTTGCGGTCTATTGTTGTAACACAGAAAGGTGGAGCACACGGAGGCTAAAACTCAAAAGGTAAATTTCCTCCACCTTTAGCTTTCAGGTACAAGTCGTTTTATAACAAAAAGAGAAGCATCTAGAAAAAAACACATGGTAAGGTAAAGATGATAAAATAATGATAACGGAAAATCAGTTAGGATATTATGTGTTGTTCTTTTTAAGGTAGCAGAGAGCAATCCTTTATGAATTCTACCAGAACTTAATGATTTCTTTGGTTTTATTTGGAGTCGATATGAATCTGTTTTAGTGTATACCGTTTTATCCCAACGATACTTTCAGATTCACAATAAATATATTAAGATCAGAGCTCTAATGATACTAATGTAATTTCAAAATTTCCCAACACAAATGCTATCTGCAGATTCGTACTCAGCCGAATTACAATTTAATGAATTTGATGCAAACTCCCTTGAGCAAAACAATACAACAATTTTTTAACAATTTAAATCACCTACATAAAATTTCTATCATACCATATAACCTTCACCATTGAATTTTCGATCTATTAATATTTTCTTAAAAAGCTTTTAATGCATGCATATGACAAGAAAATAATGTAGGGATAGTGACAGTAGGATTACAAGTTTACATGTAAGATACTATTTATAGAAAATAGAGACAAAATTTTGACGAGGATATGCACATTCAAATTTAATTAATATATATTCTATAGCTTTCTGGATTTTTTAATTTAAATGACTGAAATATTTAATTTTATATATATCTATAT
>NW_018214112.1:0-1123 GCF_001263595.1 Phalaenopsis equestris | reverse complement strand
TTTATTTAATGTTTTTATTCTTGGGTAGGCAGGAAGAAAGGGCTTCGGTCGTGTGCCCACCTACCCCTAAACGTGGACATCCACTCAGGCCGAGCTCAGAATTGGGCCGCAAAGTCAAACGACCGTGGCCTTTTTTCATATTCATAGCTGTGACGCACATAGGTGGGCCGTATCTGCGTGCTCTTAGTGAGGTGAGTTCGATCCAGCTAACTGATTTTATATCTGTTGTACCCAACAACTTTGTTTGGGTTTAATCAGTGGGACAAGGATTTTTTTTTTTAATTTCTTTTTTATTTTTTGAGAAATTTACACATATATCACATAATTCTTTTGTATTTATATATCTACCATTTAAAATTTAATATATGTTTGTAACTCTATGGTGTCATGGACCATGCATGAAAAGGTGTACATCACTAATATAAGCTTTCATCTCCACTTAAAATACTAATTATACGTTCATTAAATGAACTGGAGCCATCAAACTAATTGATTTTAAGAATAATCTTACCTAACATTTACTTTATATTTATTTAGCCTTATCCACTCACTAACGTATAAAATTATTTTTGTTTTCCTTCAAAAAAATTCCCTGACAGTGAGGTTTGAGTCCCGAATAATTTGACAATTAATTAAAATTGAAATTATTTATGTTTAATTAATACACACTATTGTTAAAGTGCGAGAATAGTCCTGACTACTTACAGTCGACCTTTTTAGCCCCAAAGTTTATAAAAATGTCAAAATAATCCCTGATTTTTTTCAAATTTAAACTCAAATAATCATGATAGAGACTATTTTGACAATAATATAAATTATGTGGCTAAAAAGGCCTACGTAAATAACTTAAAGACTCCTTAGAGACTACTTTGACAGTTTATATCCTATTATACATGTGGCCCAAGATTTGCTTCCTTTGAGGTCAAGCGTTGCTCCTTTCTTTCCTCTAGCTTTTCTTTTTTCTGTTTTCCATTCACATCATAAGATACAACGTAGAGAAAAATGGTTGCTCGTACCAAACCATCTATCTCTACTCTCTCTCTATATCTCTACATTTCACTCTCATAATGATAAATATTTAAGGAAAATACAAAATTGACTACAAAAATTAAAAAAAAAAAAA
>NW_018214111.1:0-1122 GCF_001263595.1 Phalaenopsis equestris | reverse complement strand
AAGGCTTTCTTAACACTGTTTCATCTCACTGAAAGGACATTGATCACCCTAACCCTTTAATTAAATTATGGCTTTTCCAAAAAAAAAGTTCGTAAGGCACTTACTAATTGGAATTGGAACACTTTTTGTAATGTTCTCACAAGGGTTGAACTTGCTGGAAAGGATTTGGTGGCCTAAGAAACTAATGCTGTCAATGGGGAGGTTGATGAACACTCTCTTCTAGAAGCTAATGAAGATCTTCTCACTACAGTGGCATGGTAGGATGCATTTCTGAAATAGAAAACCTCTTTTTGTTATTTTTTTGATGGAAATGGAAACACAAAATACTACCACGCTTGTATCAAGTATAAGTGCAAATGCAATACTTTTCATTCCATTAAAAATGTTAATGGGAGATGAATTAGACACTCCACTGTAAATAGCTGATAATGTTGTTGCCTATTATAAGAAGTTATCGCAAAGCCCCACTTCACCAAGAGTCAACATAGATCCATTTATCTTCTTCTCAGGCCATAGTTATGCTACATCACTCAATCTTGCAGGAGTCCATAATGAAGAGGAAATCTTGAATGCCCTTACTACTATAGATAATGGGTGGGTAGCTGGACCAAATGGCTTCACTTTATATTTTTATAAAAAAGCTTGGGATATCATTAAAGTTGATGTGATTCTTGTCATATAAAGCTTTTTCCAGGTTAATGATCTACCTAACTATTTTTGTGCAGCAAATATAGTTCTTATTCCAAAATCCACAATCAGGGATCAATGACACCAATTTAGACCAATCAGTCTTACCATTGTGGTCAGCAAAATTATTAACAAATTTTTTGTTGGGAGGCTGCAACCACATCTTACTCATTTCTTCAGTCCTAAGCAGGCAACTTTTGTTAAGGGAAGATACATTGGGGACAATGTACTTTTAGCTCAAGGATTGTTGAATGATATTACAAATTATGCAATGGGGGTAATTTTAACCACAAACTTGACTTAAAGAAAACCTATGACATGATCTATTGAGAGTTTGTGCTAGAAGCCCTGACAGCTAAGGGTTTCTTAAATGATTTTTTTTAACTTATCAAAAGATGGCTGGAAGGCAATGTAAACTCCATCTTCATTAATGGG
>NW_018214110.1:0-1122 GCF_001263595.1 Phalaenopsis equestris | reverse complement strand
TACCAAATCTTCAAGCTTTTGTACTTAATACCATTGGATTTCACCTTCTCAAGGTTAGATCTACATTTAGGCATAATTATTATGTGATTTCACCATAGAATTTTCAAAAATTCTATGGAGACCGAAATTTCTAAGTACTTGATTAAGTGGTGGAAAATCCATGGCTTTAAGCTTTGTTACTTTGATAAATCTTATAGGAGGCCTTTTATCTTAATTTTTAAATTTGTTACAATTTTTCTCTTAAAATTTTTGGATGGCTTCTAAGATGAAATGGGGAAAGGGAAAGGAAACTTTCAAAAATGCCAAATTTGCCAATAAAATGCACAAATTCGTTACAATGAATTTGCATCGTCGATAAAGTTTATAATAGCGAAGCTTCTTCAGACCTAGTGGAGCTATTGAAAATGTTATTGTGGCTTGGAAATTGGAAAGATTATGTTATTTTCACTGTTATCATTATCATCAATGTCGTACGCGAGTTTCGTGTGAACTTACCTGAAGTAGATGATGACGAGGTCTTTGTTCGAGCAAGAGTAGTGGAGTTCACTGTTGATTGGATCAATGTGGTCTATGTTCAGCCACCTACTACTCACTATTTCTATTCAGAGAACACTCCATGTAAAGCAGAGTTACATGATATCATTGCATATTTGATTGATGGATGTGGATCCTGGAAGATTCAAAAAGATTGTAAGTTAAATTTTTCTTCCTCCATGCTCAATGCCACCTCAAAGGCCTAGATAGATTTTATTTCTACTCATATCCTTCCTTCAAATCATTTAAGTGAGATAGTAAGAGAAAGAGAAATATTAAATTATTGGATTCAAGAGATGAAACCTATTAATGTTGGCTCTCTTAACTATGAGACTATTAGTTCTTCTACCAGAGCTAGTACTACAACAGGTCTTGGTTTTCCATCTTTGAAATTTACTATTCACAAAGTCTTTAGAGTAAAGTTTGAACATTAGGAGGAGCATTTGAAGCCACTTAAGACATTTGGGAAGACCAAACTAGATGTGTATGGACGACCTAAAGATAGAGTTCATGATGCACTTTCTACTACTACTTCAAGAACTTCTACTTTTATGCCTTCTACTTCTAGACCTTTTACTTCCACTGCTA
>NW_018214109.1:0-1122 GCF_001263595.1 Phalaenopsis equestris | reverse complement strand
AAAGGGAAACCAATATTTTAACTAAATTATTTTTTTTTAAACGTATGTTTCATAATACAAATTTTTTATAATTTGATAATATTAGATATTTTGGCAATATGAGCTTCTGCACTTTGTTTTGCTCTTTGCATGCCTTTTCATGCTTCTGTATAATCTCTTTTTTATTTTTTTTTGCATTAACTCTATAGAATTCGTTTGTCATTCAACAAATTGTGATATTACAAGTTAAATTCACAGACTTAGTTATACATGAATTATTCCTTAAACAGTCAACTGTTCAAAATTTGAACCTAACTCCTGCTTATTTTTTCTCCCATCATGCGTATGTGAATGTTCTATTTTTTTGGGCCCCTGTATTTTTCTTTATTGTTTCCCTTTAAAGACGTGAGATTGTGGGTTTAATTTCACATTAAATGGTTATAAATCTCGATAGTATAAAAATACCTAGTAGTTAGCCCTGACAAATTTTACCTTCTCTGTCAAGTCAAGACCTCTGCTCTCTTATCATGCTGCATTTTTTTAAAAATAAATAAAATAAAATCTCAGGCTGCAGATTTTTTAGAACAAGCAGAGTATAGCACAGGTAATGCAGATGAAGACCTGAAAACTCAGTCTCTAGTTCGGCAAATTGTCTTCAATCAAGACCTGCGGGCTGCTTGTCCAGTGCCTTATGATGAGGCCAAGTTATGGCAGGGTGATAGTAGTCCTGAACTAAAGCCGCAAATTCAGAAGCAATTCAGAAATATCAGGCATGCTTCTAAATAGCTTTGTTTATCATATTGACGTTACATTACTGAATTTTAAAAACATATACAATATCTCTGATTTTATTTGCTTTCTGCAGCGCATTGATGGATTGTGTTGGATGTGAGAAATGCCGGTTATGGGGAAAGCTTCAAGTTCTTGGTCTAGGAACAGCATTGAAGATCCTTTTCTCTGTTAATGGTCAGAACCATGCCAATCAGCTGGTATAACACTTTCTTTTATAGTTTTATCTCTTATGATTTGATGTATTAAGTGCGGGAATATTGGTGGAACTTAATTCAAACTTTGAAAACAGAAAATAAACTAGGAAAAAGAAAAAATTCTACCCGCAAAACACAATAATTTCATACCGGTTTA
>NW_018214108.1:0-1122 GCF_001263595.1 Phalaenopsis equestris | reverse complement strand
GACCAAACTATAGCGATGCAGTCGTAATTTGAGCTCCCTAGGAAGGCAGCGACGGGATCATGTCTTCTGTCTCCTGCACCTGTGAAGAGCAGTAGGATTCCGACACCTTGGAAGCAGACACCGGGACTTGCGGCGTACAGAGACCCAAAAATCCCATCTTCCCGCTCCGAGTCTCACGGATACAGTCGTCAAGGTCACATGGGATCAAACCAAAAGTTAACTGTAGAAGCAACGACAGAATTGTGGCATTCCTTTGGACCGAACCGTGCGATCTAAAAGCAGGAGAGGGATTGCAGCTTAAGCAACTTGTGGTGCAGTTAGGATTTGGTTTACATGGGAAGCTGACAAAGGGATTTCAGCGTCAAGAAGTTTTAAATCAGTGTTGGAGATAGTAAAAGTCTTGAGAAGAAATTAAAGGAAGAGATCAGTCAAATTAGAAATGTTCTCCACCATAGAAGGAAAGTTTTCCTCCATAGAAAATTGATTTGAGGGCCAATTCGACATCTTAAAGGGAATTTTGAGGAAGCTTATTGAGATGCAATCCAAAATCTTGCTGGCGACTTAATTTGCGAATCCTAACTAAGGGTTGATTGGAGATCTATTGGCTAAACCAAAAGGGAAAAATATCGAACAAGAGGAACATGAGGAGAAAATCATCCACCATCAAGAACCACCTCTCAGGGCTCGATGGGGGATGGATGAGAGATTTTAGATGGAAGTGGTTGGGCAAAAACATAAAGGTTATGCAAGGGGTATAGAGGAGCATTAAAAAGTAAAGAAGAAAGCTGGGATGCGGTTTGACTATGATAGAATAAGGCAGTTTAACCTTTGATACACAGGAGAAAATAGTAAAGGGAGAGGAAGTTGTGATGGAGATGTTAGGGTTAGGGAGCTGAAGATGTCGATCTTCGAGGGGAAAGAAGCACATGGGTGAGTGTACCGGATGGATCAATATTTTGAGGTGAATAAGGTAAATGGGGAGGAGAAGCTCATGATTGTAGAATTATGCTTTGAAGGAAAAACCTTGGCATGATTTTAGTGGAGGAAGGTTAGATATCCGATCCGCTCGTTGAAAGAATTTAAGGAATATTTGTTGGAATGTTTTTGAGTCATTCGAGAAGG
>NW_018214107.1:0-1121 GCF_001263595.1 Phalaenopsis equestris | reverse complement strand
TGATAGCTTAGCTAGTAGTTTTTATTATTACTTCCCAAAGTCTCAGATTATCACCAAATTCTTATATCAATAGAAAGACCAGCATAAGGTCATCCTTTTATAGTTCTTATGATACTTTTTCTTTTAGAAGAAATTCTTTTGGCCTTTGCAATGCTCCTGGTATTTTTTAAAGTTATAAGATGGCAATTTTCTTAGATCTTATATAGTAAAGCATTGATAAATTGAATAAAGCTTTTGTTTTATTGTCACTTCATTTGATCAAAGACTTGAATATTTAGCATTGGTATTGTGAAAAGGTTAATCCAATGCTAAATTGGGTAAAGAAGGTATTTTTCTAGGGCATAAGATTTTTGATACAAGGATGAAGAAAAATATAGCAAAAATTGACGTTACAGTAAATTTACCACCACCCGCTAAAGTCAAGTTGATTAAAAGCATTCTAAAGCATGCAAATCTCTATAGAAGATTTATCAAAAACATTTCTAAAATAACTAAGTCGCTATGTTATATTTTTAGAGAAGGATATACATTTTGAATTCAACAAAAATTTCTATATGCATTTGAGCATTTAAAATGCAATTTGATCAATGCTCTTGTTACTTTTGCACCTATTAGGATTATTCAATTGAACTTTTGTGTGATGCAATTAATTATATATTTGAAGTTGTCCAAAGGTAAAGTATAGATAAATAATTCATGTAATATTATATGCTAACAAATCATTAAATGAGGCCCATGTTAGTTATTCCACTATAGAAGAGAAATTACTATCAATATTTTATACATTTGACAAGTTTGAATCTGACATGTGTATTTAATGCACTTATTTGTCACCATAATTATACCATTTTTTATGTTTATATTATGATTTTAAAAAGGTTTTAGAATTTTATTGTAGGATTCATGGAAGTATGTCAAACGGAGCTTGGAATATTACAAAATAGAGCTAAGCAGTGTTGTAGTGTTTGGGTGCCTAGGTGCTACATGTAGAAAAAGGAGTGACTAGAAACTAGGCGTCAGGAGGCCGGAAGTAGGCGCCAGACTTTGCACTCCTACACATTCTACTCAAACATCACAAAGAAAGGTAAAGAGAACTACTTAGAAAGCATGAAGAACACACC
>NW_018214106.1:0-1121 GCF_001263595.1 Phalaenopsis equestris | reverse complement strand
GACTTCATTTCAAGCACTGAGACAACATCCAAGTGTAGCTACAAGCTATCAAATCTTTCCAATTTCCATCCATGGGTGCTTGAGTGTAAGCGCATCACCATTGAAGGTGAAAACTATAATATTAGGCAATTTTTGAAAGCTACTATGAAGAAGAACACTTGTTGTCACTGACCACAAGAAGCTCCAAATATAGTATTTCTTTTAAACTTTAAACAAGTTATTTTTTTCATATGCCCAAACATTGTAATAAGGCCGCTCATTTTTATGCTAAAAGTGTCCTTAGTGGGTCTTTTGTTTTGATTCATGTAGAGGAAGATAGAGAACTTTCTACCATACTTATAGATGATATGTCTTTTTTTTGTAAACCATTGATGCATACATGCATAGTTTTTTTATTTTTTAAATATAGTAATGTAAATGCACATTTTAAAGGATAAGAAACTTCTGTCAGCAGATCAAGAGTAGACTATTGAATAGAGATTGAGTCACCATAATCTGACAGTTAGCTTACTCTTCAACAAGGTGATTTTTCAGTGATGCTTGGTGTGGTTATGTGATGCATAATTCTTGGTTCCTAGTGAGAAATCTTAAGGGTGCTCATGGGATAGCAGGTGAAGCTGCATTCCTCCCTTGAATTGGATTATGCAGAGAGACAGATCGATGTCTGTTCAACTTGATAAACTTTATTCTTTGGTTTGGATGGCTTCACTCGGTTGGCCTCCAACCCTGGTTTAGGGGGGATGCACTTGGCTGGGAAGATCTTTTATTATTTCAATGGTAAATGCTTAATTTATACTGATAGATCCTTGGTCTTATGCTGATAGACCTTTAGTATTCTATATGTGGGTTCGTAGTCTTTCATTTGTGGGCTCTCCTTAACCATACTATTTTTTAATTTTTTATCAATTAAATTCCTCGAGATTTGTGCAGATGCGTAACTATTGTACATAACTAATTGGTCATTGGCGCTGCTCAGCCTTCCACATAAGCAGCTGATTGCACTTGAATTGAAGTCCCCACAAGCACCACAAGCTCCTTTTCTTAAAGTCCCCACTCACGGCCAAGGATAGATATGATCCACTTTATTGGGGAGACTCTGCCAAATTCTCACCAAAGCTTCT
>NW_018214105.1:0-1121 GCF_001263595.1 Phalaenopsis equestris | reverse complement strand
TATAATTTCCAATATCATAAATTTAAATAACATATTTTATAATTTGACAATGATCATTAAAAATAAATAAATAAATTTAGTGCGGCATATTATATTAAAAAAAATAAAAAGAAACTTAAAATCTAATTCCCAGAGTAATTTATGAACAATGTGAAGAGCTTATTCTTACAACTATTTCCATAAGCTATAAGAGACTTCATTACACATCCCACAACTTCTTGTAATCATCACAAATTCTTCAGCACTTCAATAATTTTTTTTTTTTTTCTGCAGATAAATCAGCTTATTATTAGCTACAACAACAAAATCATCAGTATTTACACATAAGCCCATAATTTGTAGAAAATTTCATAAAATAGAAGCTTAATATTGGGAAGTAAATTGAAACTGTAGTACTGCTCCACCAATACCCATGGTTTCCTGTTCTTCTGGTACTGGCAAACTATAAATTACAAATTGAAATGTGATTATCAGACATTGAAATTAAGCCATGAAGAACAAGTATATAACTAAGGGGAATTTACATACATACCACACAATTTTATGCATTTACGTATCCAACACCCAAAGTTTTATATTTTTCACTTTTAACACCTGGGTGTCATTTTATGGTATGTTAAAGACTTGAGTGGCATGCATGTAAACGTGAGTTAAGGTGGTAGATATGTAAAAAATATTTCTGCAACTTTCGTTGAGAATGGGAGTATTAGGTACAAACCAGCTCTAGAGTTTTGACTGAGGGACCTGGTTCTGTGTTTTTGCTTTCCGAATCAGAGCTTCTTGTGTTAGTGAAACAATAAGCTGGACAAAAATATGAAGATGGCTGAGTGTTCTTCACAAAAATTTAGAACTTGTTAGCATGGGGTTCGTTCTAATCGTCAAGCTTATAGAAGTATCAAAATAGTCCCGAAACTATTTAAATTGGGGTTGAAATAGTCCTCATTGAGGAATATTAGAGCTCAATTTTAAAATATTCAGGGACTATTTTGACACTTCTATAAATTACGAGACTGAAATGAGCCCGCGTAAATAGTTTAAGACAATTTTGACACTTTACTCATTTTCAAAAACATGTTAATTTGTTTGTATTTTTTTTAAGGTTAAAAACAAACTAGACACAT
>NW_018214104.1:0-1121 GCF_001263595.1 Phalaenopsis equestris | reverse complement strand
AGTTTAGGTGTTAGATATGTAAATACATAAAAAGTGCATGGTATATATATATAAATTCCCCCTATTTGCCATTTGTCCGTCCATTCACTTATGCATCAAGATTCGCGATTTTTGGATCGTCCATCATGCATGAGGCTTTCCGTGGACGGGATGCGTGAAAGTGGGAGGAAATTATGCGGGCAGAAATGGGGCCGCATGATAAATTGTACGACCTATCGCACAACTACTAGTGCTCTTTTACTTCAAAGAGGGACTACTTTTATTCTTTAAGAGGTCATGCCATTTTTGCATGTTTAGTTATGGTGAAGCTCAGCTTCATCTTGTGAACCCCATATCTACTTTGCTTTGATTAGGCTAAAACTTGTGATGATGATGATGATGATGCTTAATTCATATTTATATAAAAATTCATAATTAATTAGAAATAATAAAATCTTAATAAAAAAATGCATAGATTAAGAAATGTTAAAAGATCATAAAAAGATCACACGACTTGTCATGTATCGTATTGAAAGAAATTATTTATCTAATTTTCACTTTTATGACTTTTTCTACTTGATTGAATTATTAAGCTGTGATTTAACATATATTATTGTTGCGTGATAAAATTGCTCTTTTGAACTAGAAGTGAAGTGATGTTTCAATTGCTTCATTTTAGAAATACTTAAGCATACATATGACTGATTAAAATGTGACAATTAAATTTATTTAGAAAAAAAATAAGGAAAATAAGATGAACTTTTAACTAATATCAAAATCTTGCCAATTCATAAAGTTAACCATATAACCCATTTTTTATTATCAAATTAATACAACTATCAACTTTCATTCTCAACATTCTGTTAAATTCCAAATTATTTAGCAGCACTATGGGCAAACGGTATGATTTATGAGTTCGAATGTTTTTGCTTTGTTATTGGATATGTAAATTTATTGATTTTAGTGATATGAATATAAATATATAAAAAATAAGTTGAAGGGCCCAACTTAGATAATGAGTTACTATGTGTATTATGTTTTTGAGACATTACTTTGACATGAGCTATAGAAATACATTAGTATAATATTTTACAAGAATGTAAACCCTTGACCAAACCTCCATGTCCAAGTTATGATAGGTG
>NW_018214103.1:0-1121 GCF_001263595.1 Phalaenopsis equestris | reverse complement strand
TTTTTTCTGAACTTCATCATTTTGGGGAACAATAATATCATAAGAATGTAGTACGAATGTTGTAACTCCCCGTTGGTGGAGTGTTTTATGAAGAATATATGATCTCATTGACTTTGTTTGCATCTACTTCCCTTAACTACTTTGTAAAAGCCCCCAAACCAGCTCTAAATGATTGTTTAGGCCATATAAACTCTCTTCTGGTCCTCAAAGCCCGCTTAGCTATCCCTTCAAATCCTCTGGGAATAGTCATACATAATTACAAATTTCTTCTTTTAAATCCCCATGTAAGAAATCATTCTTGTTTTCATACTGTTAATGATGGCAGTTAAAATGTGATGCTAGATATAAAAGAGTTCTTATTGTGTTCACAATCTTTATTACATGGACAAATATCTTATGACAATCAATTTCATATATTTGTGTACCTTCTAGCCAATTTTGTTTTGTATTTTTTTAATAGATCCTTCTAAATTGTATTTCAAAGTGAATATCTTCTGAAACCTACCATAATTTTCCTTTAAAATCTTAACAATCTTACATATTTCATTTTTTTTTCAATCAATCCATTTCTCTCCCATAGAGTTTCTCCATTTTTTGAAAGCTAGAAAAGGATAAGGACATATTATTAATGATACTATTTAAGGAATTAGCTGGATGTAATTATGGTGTACTAAATTAAAAATGTCAGGGATTTAAAAATTTTTGTGTTTGGTCTTAGAAATTTAAAATGCGGTGTAAATTTTCAAATGTTCCTAAACTCAGGGCATGTCTGTTTCTACTTTTCGGCCTGTGTTCTGAGCCAGGACACAATTTATCACGTATGAATCTCGCGTTCAATGGCTCGCACATCAACCCATGGCCCAAATTTCATGATATGTCAAAACCGCGGCTATCAACTCGCGTCCCACATTCCAGCTGGTCCATTTTCCTGATTTATTTATACGATGCACCCTTAATCAAATTGGCGTGAATGGAGGGAGGAGCATAGGATATTCCTAGGAAATATGTCTTCTTGACGCTGCCTAATATTTCTTTTATCAGCTACCTCATTATAGGAGAAATTTACATTTCTTTTCTCAACTACCTTACTGACGTTGCCTAATATTTTTTTTTCTCAGACA
>NW_018214102.1:0-1121 GCF_001263595.1 Phalaenopsis equestris | reverse complement strand
AATTGATTTCTTTGTTATTGGCCTCAAAGGGTGTAGCTTCTCTTCTCATATATCATACTTAGCCATGGCTCTCACACATAAGGCAAATATTGTTTTTAGGTGCCTCAATCCTATTGTAAAACCTCCTTTAAGAGTATTACAAACTGAGGTATTGATGAGTCATCCAATATCAGTGAGCTTTTCTAGCTGAATATAGTAATTTAATACTATATTTTTGCTCATGACTTCACTCAAATTTGTTGTTGGCAAATACTTTACAGAAATGAAGTAATCTCATGCTTTGGACTCTACATTTGGAACAATAGTAGGGAATTTTACTCTCTTCTCTTCTCTCATCCTCCACTCCCCTAGCCCATCACTAAGTATTTCAATGATTTCAAACAAGGTTGGCTTTGTATAGAAGCCATAAATTCATAATAAAAATCCTTACAAAGTCGCTCTCTCACACTCACAGATGCTGAGACACTCAAGAAAATCAGAGTTGTGCAAGAGATTACTTCAAAAATGACGAGAGGGATAGACCCCCTCCTTCCTGAGGATTTTGCCTTTTCTAAACCAAGAAGATGCCATGCATGAAGAAACTATCATAACTCCCTAGAGTCATTTCATCGGCATCGAGGTTTCTATGCAAGAGTGTTGATCCCTCAATAAGAAGCAGTACTAAGGTTCAATAAATGGCACCCTGGGGCCTCTTGAAATGCCTCTAAAAGTTGGAAGAGGCATCCCAACTCTTAATGAAGTACCGCCCCAGCTCCCTTAAAAGTGGTGCCTGAACACCTGTTTAATGGTAGGAGGCGCTTATGCGCCCAATTTCTGGTGCCAATGCACCACTGCTTTGTAATGGGGAGGTGCCTATACCTAGCACCTAAGTGTCAGACTCTCTATCCTTATAGTGCATGGGTGGCAACTGGACACCCAAAAGCTGGAGCCTAAGCGCCACTCAAGGCCATGAGAGCTATGTCACTTGGTGGCTCCATTTGTATACGTGCTTGAGCCAGCTTCCTTCAACTTCGATCAACTAGTTGTTAAGACCTTTATAAAGCATTCATAAGTACTTGTATCCTGCAACTTACACAAAAATACCTAAAAAATATTAATAGGAAAAAATAATAGAGAATTTT
>NW_018214101.1:0-1121 GCF_001263595.1 Phalaenopsis equestris | reverse complement strand
AAAAAAAAAACTCATCTTACATGGTGATAGATATGTAAATCATAGAAATCGGGTGGTATATATATGCAAATGGCCCTCAAAATCATATTTGCACTTACCTTGTAACATGCATATGATTTGGATAATCTCCTCTACTTTCTATTTATTTATTTATTATCATTATTGCTTTCTTTCTTATTCATAAGTCGAATGCTTTTTTTAAATATTATCAAAGATGGAATTGTGATATATCTATACACTAGGTAAAGTGAATACATTTGTAAGAGTTAAGGGGTGTGTGGGATCAATGGTATGATGTCGAAGCCTTCCAAGTAATGACCCTCAAAAGCTACTAAAGATCGTCACATTAAGTTGAAAAGGATTGTTGATTTTATTTAAAGTTTAAATTCAAAGTTCTAAATCAAGAACTCTTACTGTCTGTTTGGGACAATTTTTTTACTCGTTTTGTTTTTCAAATAGTAGTTTTGTTTGGAAAGTTATTTTCTTTCTATTTTTTTAGAAATTTCTGTGATAGAAAACTGTTTTTCAATCTAAGCTGGTAAAATGTGGTAACTTTGAGAAAGCCATGATCCGACTTTTTAAAAATAAAATAAATTTGCAAGCAGCTTTTTGAAAAATAATTTATTCTACAACAGTTTTTTGAAATTATTGAAGTTGACATAAATAGGAACGTACGTCCCGAGAACGACAATGATGAGCCAAATTTTTTTTTCTTTTTCAAATCATTGTCGTTCTCCCAACATACATTCGGACGATGTAATATTTTACCCCCAAAGAGAAGAAATTTTTATCTGTGGATTACACACATACAGACAACTGTTGTGATACAATGGATGTCTTTTTATTTTTTCCGCTCCGTTAATCTCACCCGTTGTCCGAATGTGCGTAATCCGAACCTAAAAATTTTTCACCAAAAAGACCCTCAATTCATTTGAAAGGTTTACATACATACTATTTAATTCTTATTTATTTATCTATCCGATACTTAAATTGCAACATGTACATATACCTTTAAGTTTATTTACAATGAAAAGATGCATTTTATATTTTAAAAATTAAAATAGTGATAATTTTGATGCGGATTTGTAGGGCTGTAAACGAGCGGAGCTTGAGCGAGCTCA
>NW_018214100.1:0-1121 GCF_001263595.1 Phalaenopsis equestris | reverse complement strand
AAATGGGGAAAGAAGCCCCTCAATGCTAAAAGCTTTTGGCCTCCCTCTATCCATTCCTTGAAAATTTACCCATGATCCCAAAGTAAGTCAGAGCTCCTTTCATGGTCTCTCATGGTTATGTAAGGCCCCAACTCGAGAGTTACTGACATGCCCAAAGCTCCCCCAACAGCCAACTCAACCCTCAAATCCTAACACAAAAACCCCTCCTATAATCAAGAGCGGCTCACGCACATCCTTTCCAAGCCTCCACATTGCTCCCATTGCCCTAATTTTGTCTCTGAAATCCAAGGGTTGGCATGGCCTTGACATAAACTCCTTCAAAACACTAATTTAAACTTTCCAAAATCTTGGCAAAGACTCCATATCTTTCCTAATCAAAATTAAATTTTCTCGCACCCTTTACCATAATCCTAGACCAAACTGTGACCCCATTTGGTCTAGCTCATAGCTAAAACCAATTTTAGTCCAAATTAAAGTAAGAGGAAGGTTTGTGGTGCTCAAGCGATCGTTTCCATCAAAACCAATTGAGGCTTCACCTCTTATAACAATTTATGGGTTTAGAACTCCTAAATTAGGCCTCGATTTAATCTTTTATGAAGAAGATGAACAATGAATGACCACTTAACTGTATAGATAGGTTTGCCTCATCTAGATGAAGCTTTAGCTTAAGCGATTTGGTTAAATTTAGCATGAGATATTAAGGTTTTAACATACATGACTCTCCAATCTCTGTCTCATGTGGATAATGAATAGATGTTGTTTGTTTCTGTGTATTATAAAAGGATGACAAAGATAAAATCAAATGGTGGAATCGCAGAGAGGAACAAACCAAATTGAGGCCACCTCAGCGGCTTGCACAGAAAGTGGAGTGAATAGCATAGTGACATGTAGAAGCTCAATGGCTCAAAGGATGACATGGCAGTGACTGGGTTAAGTGGGAAATTTTAATTTTTTTTAATTAATTAAATCCATAAAATACCTATAAACCTTAAAAATTCATAACTTAACATAATAAAAAACATAAAAACAAATAAAAATACCTCTGAACTCAGTGAAAAGAGAAAAAAATAATAATATAAAAATTAGATTAATTAATTTATATTTAATTTTAAATTAATTAA
>NW_018214099.1:0-1121 GCF_001263595.1 Phalaenopsis equestris | reverse complement strand
AAAAAAAAGCTAGAAAATAACAAGCTAAAATAGCATGATAATAAAAACAACAAAAATAATACTTAAATTTAAGTACTCCAATATCTTAACATATGAAAATTAAACATATTACAATTTATTTAAAATGTAGTATTTTCATTAGTAATTAAAATTATTTAAAGAATCATCCTCCTATCATTTGTTAATGTCGATTGGTGCACCATAACACAAATATCTCAATAAATATAAAAGAATAATAAATTAAAAGATAAAATGGCAAGATAAAATAAAGTATAAATAATACTTAAATTTAAGTGTTTAATATCCCAATTATTTAAAAATCAAAATATCATAATTTTTTTTATAAATATTAACTTTTCATAAGCATTTAAGCTGGTCATTCAAAGAATTACTGCCATCATCATAAATCAAACAAATCTTATTTTCTTCATCAGCATCATTATAACCCAATAAAACAAAATCATCATCCTCATCAAGTGAATGGAGCTCACTATCATGAAATTAATTTGAATTTTTATCCCATATATGTACATATGTAAGTATGTATATATGTATGCATATCAACATATACATACACACATAACTTTTTATATTAAATCTTAAAAATAAACTTAGCACATATCGTGGGAGCAATGCAACATGTCGCACCATACAAATGTTGTTGAGGGTGTGCAGCGCCATGGCACGCACCATTTTGCGCCATTGACGTATATGATGTTCACAATATAACTGTTATAGGCCATGACAATCAAGAGAAAGAAGCTCCTAAAGAAAACTTTGTGAAATAATTTGAAATCAAAGAGCCGGAAAACACATACTTCTTGGACATAGAAGTTAATCTAAATTATGAACAAAAAATCCCTCCCAATAATAATATGTCATGGATCTTCAAAAGAAAAAAAAAATAATGGCCTGCAAGGCATGTGAAACCCCACAGTAGAAGAGTTGAAGTCGGACATGGATGAAGGAAAAATTGAAGTAGACATGAGACAATATCAAAAGATTATATTAAGAAAATCCTTTATAAATTGATGTATGTACTAATGTGGACTATGTTAGATCAATTGTAAACAAATGATCCACTTCAAGGTATTGTATGTTACTCAGAGAAAATCTCAAAA
>NW_018214098.1:0-1121 GCF_001263595.1 Phalaenopsis equestris | reverse complement strand
ATTTTTAGCCAATGTGATACTCATTGGAGCTCATGGGATGAATTTTGATTGATTAGTCTTGGGCGGGCAAGTCTATCCAAGAAGAATAAAAGTCCTATTAAAAGCCAGTTGTCAACAGTTGTCCATGAAAGCTATAGAAATTTTTATTATTTAGTTTTTTGGGAAAAAAATTGCTTAAAAGTCCCCATTAATAAATTAATATGACTTGCATTTGGATAACTATTTTTAATAATATGTTCTTAATTTTTGGGAATAAGGACATGGCTCAATGATTGATGCTTTTATTTTTATTTTTTTCCTATTAATCTATGCCTTTTAATGAATATTATTTCCACATTCATATATTCTAACAATATATTCTAAATATAAATTGATATTCTTTATTAAAAAAAAGCATTTTGTATGATATAGAAAAGAAATTATATTAGCTACCATACTTTAGTGCATTGTGCTTTCATACATATCTAAGATATGTCATGTAAAATAAGTTTTCATTTTCATGACAAGGTCTACATCCAATGCAAACAAACATGTGTATTACTCAATGCATTTCAGACATTGAAATAGCACGAAAATTTATAAATTCAGGAAAATAAATGGTGGCGTCGGCAATGTGATAATCATGTTAGAGACTACAAACTAACATAAAAATCGTTTAATATATGATCTTTGGTAAAACCAAACTAGTGTTCAAAACTACAATGCTAGATCGAAAATGGCAGAATTGTTTATGCCTTTTGTTTAGTATTCAGCGGGTGGCAAAACGATGGACTACAGCTGGATGAATTGTTTTATTGCCGGATTTTAAAATCTATTGAAGCATCTAAGTATTTTGGTTTGGATTAGCAAAAATGATACTCTTTTGTTGCATTGGAAGAAGTAGAAGTCCCCAACTGTATATTTCCGAGGAAAAAATAAAAGTTTGTTCTCGCTATTTGATCTTTAAACATCGTGATGAATATCGGAATAAATTATGATACAATAATAATGACAACAATAACGACATTACCGTCACCAAAAACAACAACAACGAGCTTTTATTCCACTACATGGGATCGGTTGCATGAATCCTTTTTCTCCATTGTATTCTTTTGAGTGTCATATTTTCATTTAATTCTAAT
>NW_018214097.1:0-1121 GCF_001263595.1 Phalaenopsis equestris | reverse complement strand
TTAAAAAAAAAGTATTAGAAATATTTTAATATGACATGTGAAAAATGACAGACACTTATAGTCATTATTTTAATTTTTTCTCTATCCCTTTCAAGATGTAATATTTATTATGTTATTCATCTTTTATTAAAGTATGTTTGACAAAAAATATCAGTCACTTCAAGCCCCCTGATCTATTTAGCATTGACTATAGTTTGCAAACACAGTTCTCAAGACCAACTTTTCACTCCCGGCCTACCTCTCGGGCAACAACACCGGAAAACCCATATATCTCTTTCTCGCATTTCTACTCGAGGTTCATGTGTGTCGCCAGTTTCTTCCTTCTCTATCTCGCACTGGCAATCCGACATAGGCCGACCAATTTTCTGTCTTGTCATCTTTCTTGCAACCTCACTCAGTTTCCCTCTCAAATCAAGCAAACTCACGAGCCAACCGCGCCGCTTTGGCCAACCCATATAACCCTCACCAAACAGATCGATCACACTTCAGTCGGCCGCCCCACACCATCTCCCCGGCCAACCACCTATTGGTAGGCCACTTAAAGCCTTCCAGCCAGCCACTTAAATCCCTCCAACAGACTACCTAAACTCCTCACCGGCCTTCAATTTCAGTTTCCCAGTCGGCTACATAATTAGTCGGCTACCTCACCAGACGGGCCCAACTGCTTACGAATCGAGAAACTTCTTGCTCCTTCTGTCAACCAGAAGTTCCTCCACCTTTCACCAGTGATTCCACAGTGAGCTCCTCCATCCCAAGCTTTACCCCCAGGAAAGCTCATACTACCATTGCTTACTCGTAACTCGCTGACCGATCCAAAGTACTTCTGAGCAACAAGTTTAGGCTTGAAAATATCTTAATGACCTACGAAAGCCCTTCTCAAGTAAGGGTAATAATGTAATTTTACCTTTTTATCTTCATGTCACCTATAAATTGGAGAAATTTTTCATGTATTGGGGAGCTTTCTGACCCTTCTCTCTTGATCCCTCTCAAATAGGGAGAACTATCTCCTCCTCTTTATGTAGCCCTCTCATTCGATGAAATAAAATGAGCAAAAGAGCTCTAAAATACCCTGTTTTTGCTTTCAGGCCCAAGTCCATGTGCACCCTCTCCCTCTCCTCTCT
>NW_018214096.1:0-1121 GCF_001263595.1 Phalaenopsis equestris | reverse complement strand
ACCGAGGTCACGTAAGAAAACTCTCAATATGGATAAAAAAGTGTTGTCTTTATTAATTTCAAAGTGGAGGACTTTTTGATGGTCGAATAAAAGAGTGTTAAAATGGGAAAGGCTCAAGTTTGGAACAATCATTATGGAAGTTAAAAGGAGAAAACTATGGGGTGTCACAGATTCTGAGGAGAAGCCCGGTGACTTCTCAAGCTATCTTATGACTTGTTTTCAGTTTTGAAGATATAATTTTAATGTTTTAGCTTGTCAATTATTATTATTTAAGGCTTAAATTTGCATGACACAGTCAAACAAATTTCTTGGAAAGTAGGAGGATATGTGTAGTAAAGAACGACAACCTCGGAGTTTAGGGCGAGTTTGGGCTTAATTTGCACAACATTATTGTGCAAAGGCTTAAAGATAAATTTAGGATTTATGTTGAACTATGCAAATAACCTCGAAATCCCGACTTGTAACTAAATTGCACACATTATGCTCATTTAAACTGTGGAGATCTCGTTAGCAACCATGGGTTACCTCATTCGAGGGACTCCAATAAATTTATGAGGTAGTATTATTTAATTATTGTTTTGTTATCTTTGTTTTTGAATAAATTTATTTAATTTTAAAAAAATGGTTTTGTAGTTTTCAATTTTGGTATAGTTTTGCGGTTAAAGTAAATACAAGTTAGGAAAAATGTCAAAAAGTAAATACATAAAATTTGCATTACATAAAACAAATGTGCACCTAGGCCTCTACTACCGTTGCGTGTTTCACATCACAAAGCTGGATATATTTGTAAGAAATTTGAATAAATTACAGGAAAAATAAACAAGAATACCCGATACGAGGAAAAGTCGAAAAAAAGAGTCGTAGGAAAACACAAGTAAAAGAAAAAAAACCGTAATCACATATAAAAGATCGAGACAGGTCTAAGACATTGGTAAAGGTAGGGGCTCAAAGCTCAACTGTGTGCTTCCCGGCCTTATGCAAGAGTTACCGCTCGATAACCTATGGAGGGAAGTGCTAACCTCGATCCAACAGATTAACCATGGACCTTCATAAGTTTCCATTTTTAAATTTAATTTGCATGCATAGAAAATTTACTTTATCATGCAAAAGAGATTTTTGTT
>NW_018214095.1:0-1120 GCF_001263595.1 Phalaenopsis equestris | reverse complement strand
AACACACAATGGAGACAAGTGAGATTATATATTATTGTGATAATTTAGAAGATTTTAGAAATCTAATAGCTCTAACACTATCCAAGAAAATGTAACTTAGTATAAGTCTAGATATTTTAAATATTATACAATTATATGTATTTTAATATCATACTCTTTAAAATGACTAATAATTATTATTTTTTAGATGAGTGGTGAAAATCCATAATACTCTAAATCATAAGGATTCTTAATTAAATTTTTTCTTCCTTTATTTGTGAAAGAAATTGGAGTGCTTTGAATAAATTTAAACAAAACCGATAAATCATATAAAGTATCAAAGGCTAAATGATCTTGTATATATTTCATACAACCTCAAATTGAGGAACATGTATTGTCTTTATTTGTTTATCCATAAGATTAGAATTAATAAATGATCACACATGGTTAAAAAAATCTCATTTATTTTTAAAATTACAATTAAAAAAGTTATGGTCATTTGAATTATATAATTATTGAGATAGTATATTTTTGGATTTTTGATAAAGAACCCACTCTTGAACTTGATTATAATGATCAAAAGTGTGATATTTATAGAGATGATGTTATTATATCCACTAAAAAGATAAACATGCGTCAAATATGTAAATTCAACACATGTTTTTTTATTTTATAATTTGAAGGTTTAATTTTTTTATTACATACCGAAAGCTAAAATTAATGAATGTGTTGATGAACACCGGATCAATGATGATACAATTAAAAAGTTTGAATAGGACGAATCGGAGAAATTCAAAGGACATGTTGTGGTGATAATTTTAGGGAAGAATATTTTACAATGATAATTATTGGGTAAGTTTTGAATATATTTCATTTCTTGACTATACTATTTTAATATTATACTTTCTATTTGTAAATATTTTTCTAGTCTCTAATAGGTTTCAAAAAATAATTGTGTGTATAGAATCTTGAATATTTTGCTTTATGTGCAATGCACACTATATTTGAGCTATTGCTTGTGTTATGAATCATGAGTGCTAACACTTTCGCTTTTAGTTCAAAATTGCACATGCTAAGTGAATTTGTATATTAAATCATGATAGTTTAACTTTTGAGTTCATATTAACATATTCTCATCTGT
>NW_018214094.1:0-1120 GCF_001263595.1 Phalaenopsis equestris | reverse complement strand
ATAATATGGACAATTTTTATAAGTCAAATTTGTTGACCAAATTAAAAGTTTTTAAAAATCAATGAATTGGTCGGACATAAAAATTAACTCTAAAAATTCTAAGAAAATCAATAAATACAGAATAAACAAGCATGACTAATCAGATTCCAAAATAAGTCATAATTGGTGCACTCATACATTATAGGACGGCTCGTCACAATAACATTGCTAATGATACCATATAATGATGAGCTAACCATCTCAAATGAGTTCATTTCTAAATATATGTGAAACTTATTCACTTTAAGTATCAACTCAAATAACATTCAAAGATTTGAAAAGAAGAATTTTGCATTTTTAAAATTATAATGTCACATAATTAACTATAAATTTATTTTGTTTGTTCACCAATGGATAATGATTTTACTATGCACATGTTACTAATGACAAATTAATTGATATTTTTACTTGAAGGCAGATTGCAACAAGCCATTAGTTTTCTATATTGAAGTTGTTTCATTTCTTGATGGTCCCATGAATCTTAATTTTGCGAGCCAAATGTAACTTCGATTACTTGCTCTCCTTCATTGAGTTTTGTAGGACTCGCTAACAAAAACAACAAAGAAATGAGATCCATCAATAAAAAAAAAATGGAACACGTAAATTAGATTTAGATTCTTATAATTATTATCACCCTTAAATGTTGAATAATATATGGCTATCTTGTAAGGAGCCCGTTATAGTTTCTTGAATTGCACAAAAATGTACAACATTTCAGTAATTTAACAATATGGTAGAAGCCAAAGGTTTTATAGAAATAGTTACTAGAGTTCATAAGACAATGGAAAACCAATTTAGTAATGATTTTAGCGATAGTGTTACCCTTTTAAAGTTCAGGATACATTAAACATAGATAAACAAAAACTTTTAGAGCACCAGTTAACATGATAATAACCACTTGTTAATCTAAATAAAGATGATCAAATGATGCCAATAAATGATTATGCTCAATAGTATTTAACCACATATGAATAGAATGATAACATTCATTTTGATAGTCCTTCATAGAATATATTATCATATGAATAAGATTATATCATTGATGAGTTACTATAAGATATGTCCTTCCCAAGCAAGCTTT
>NW_018214093.1:0-1120 GCF_001263595.1 Phalaenopsis equestris | reverse complement strand
CAAACTTTAATCAAGCTTATTCTCGAGCTTAGTCATGAAATTTAAATGAATTTATTCATCAAGCTTCTTAACGAGCTTGTTTGCGAGCTTTAAATGATGTGGTTGGCGAACATAAATAAATTAACTAAAAGGCTGTTCAAACTTGTTCATTTAACAAACAAGTATTTATAGAAGTGTTCGAACTTGTAATTAATCAAATAACATAAACAAGTTCTTATCGAGCCAAGTTGAGCTTAGCTTGTCAAGCACTTAATTCGTTTGCAGCCCTATCTTTATTTAATTATTTGTATGTTGTTCTACCGAACAATCATTTAGCATAGTTTTGGATGACTGCTGAAATTTAGTTGCTGTTTTGTTATTCAAAACTATCATGAAAATATTGTTTTTCAGGCTTATCCATTCTCCATGATTTTACCTTCATTAAAAATAAAAAGATTTGGAGTATTATGAATAAAGCCTGCACGCTCAATAAATTATGCCTACTTTTCTATATGCTCACTATAAATACTCTTGTATAATTTTTAATTTGTTTTGTTATAAGCTTCAATCTGTAGAATATATGGGTGTTTGTGTAGCCTTTGAAGAAATGTATAGTTTTCCGTTGGAATTCAAATTTGGGAAAAATGAAATGCATAATCTAATAGTTAAATATTAATTAAAATGGCTTTTTGAAAAATAAAATTACTTAATGTCATAGTCAAATATAAAAATTATGTCACTGTTTGCATGTACCATTTTCACTTTTAGAAGTAATACTATTCAGAATGTTATAGTTGGCTTTTTAAATGTGTTTGAATTCACATTTGAAGTTGTCTCTTGTCAGTCATATATTGTGGTAAATGTCACCTTTTAGTTCATTGTAATGTAATCATCCATCCGATAACCCTGTTTTTGCAATGAATAATAAAAGTAAATAAATAAATAAATGGTTATATTGTTTGGCTCAATATTATTGAGTATAGTTTTAAGTGATTATGTTGAGCAAATATAATAAAGTTAAAATATAAATATGTTTAATCAAAAGTCCATGTATTTTAATGGTCTTTTTTATTTGTTTTCTGGAATGAATATTGCAGGTGTCTTTCGCATTTTTGGTTTTGAGAGTACTTGATTTTGAATA
>NW_018214092.1:0-1120 GCF_001263595.1 Phalaenopsis equestris | reverse complement strand
AAATAAAAAACATTAATCATACTTTAAGATCAACACAACACAAATATGTAATAAATTTCGTAAACTTTAAATCAACTCCAATAATTTCCTTACACACCCAACAAAACTTTACATTAAAAGCCATAACAAATTTCTTTTAACACAGGTGACCTCGGCCAGACCGGATGGACAAACTCCACCCTCACCCACATCTCCAACTCCGACCACGACGTCCTCCTCCTCCCAGGGGACCTCTCATACGCCGACTTCTACCAACCCCGTTGGGACTCCTTCGCCCGCCTCGTAGAACCACTTGCCTCACACCGCCCATGGATGGTCACTCAAGGCAACCACGAGATCGAATCCATCCCCTTCCTCGAACCCAAACCCTTCAGACCCTACAACGCTCGTTGGCACATGCCCTTCGAGCAGGGCAACTCTCCTTCCAATCTCTTCTACTCATTCGACGCCGCCGGTGGCGATGTCCACGTGCTCATGCTCGGGTCTTATGCCGAGTATGGCATCGGTTCAGAGCAGTACAGATGGATGAAGGCGGATATTGGGAAGGTGGATAGGAGGAGGACGGCGTGGGTGGTGGCGGTGGTGCATGCGCCGTGGTATAATTCGAACGAGGCGCACCGAGGGGAGGGGGAGGGGATGAGGAAGGTGGCGGAGGAGCTGATTTATGAGGGACGTGTGGACGTCGTCTTTGCCGGGCATGTGCATGCATACGAGCGCTTTGTGAGTGGAAATAGGAATTTGTTTAGAATAATTTTAATCATTAATTAAAATTATTTTTGATAGCTTAATTATTAGATTTTTTTTATGTGAGTAAAAAATGAAAGATTTATAACTCTGGTTGTTTTTGCAGACAAGGGTGTATAACAACAAGGAAGATGAGTGTGGTGCCATACACATCACGGTGGGCGACGGAGGAAATAGAGAAGGGTTGGCCAGCAATTATATAAACCCGCAGCCAAGCATCTCTTTGTTCCGGCAGGGGAGCTTCGGCCATGGCAAGCTCGAAGTCGTCAACTTCACACATGCATTGTGGACGTGGCACCGCAATGAGGACGATGAGCCGGTTGTTGCCGACAGCGTGTGGATCACGAGCCTTGCGACCAATCCGGCTTGTGTGAAA
>NW_018214091.1:0-1120 GCF_001263595.1 Phalaenopsis equestris | reverse complement strand
AATTATTCCTCTTCAATTTCATAGAAAATGATTACTAGGTAAATAGAGAGGGCTCCCACATTAGGAAACTAATAAAATTAGTCAAAATTTCTTATGATAAAAGAAGGAAACATTAATTATGACATACTAATAATTTTAATTTCTAGAAATAGAAAAAACTAATAGTAGAATATACTAAAAATAAAATTTTCCTAAAATTCCTATAAGAACCTCAAGAGAATCACATTTTTCTCACAAATATCACTCTGCAAAAAATGTTAAAAAAAAAGGCTCAAAGATTGAACACTCAAACAAAATTGATAGTTTGAGGTTGATTGAAAATTAATTTTTTGTAAAATGACATCTACGAACAAGGAATTATTTAGCCATCTTCATACAAACAAAAAGAACATAACAACTGGGCAGAGAATGATCCAATTTTAATCTTCCTTGAAATTAAACTTTGAAATCTTAGAAATATTACATTACAAAAATCATCTCTAATTAAAATCTAAATCTCATGATATGATGAAATAATTTATCCGGCAGCATTGAATTCAGTATATGGACGTCCGTTGTATTATCCGTTATGAAATGCCCAGCCTTAGCAGAAGAATGGTTCCGCTTTTGGACAGAAGTAACAAAAATTGTTCATGAAAACAAATGTTTTACCAAAAAAACACTTTACTAGCTCCAACACTCAATAAATAGCTTTGTTATATATATAGATTGCTTTCTAAAATATGCTCATTAGCCAAAACAAACAAGCTTGGAAGGAGTTGATACTCTTGTATGATTAAGGAAACTCAAATAAATGCCATTTATCCATAACGAAAACCAACTATTAGAGATGCATGTTTTCACCAAATAATCAAATATACACAAAAACCTAATAGGTCAAGACTGATCCGCTAATCTGGAAGTCGGTTCGTAATAGATCAACCCAAACCCACAAACCTACAAAATCAATATATAGGCCGGTTTGGATCTGACTCGCTCAAGCACGTTTGCAGCGAGCTCACTGCTAAACAAGTTGAAAAAGTAGTAGTTTTGATGTATTGTTAACTTAACCTGGCACAGTAGCTAATGCCCTTAAATTCACTGAAGACAAGACTAAGGATTCACTGAATGAGTAACTCAA
>NW_018214090.1:0-1120 GCF_001263595.1 Phalaenopsis equestris | reverse complement strand
ATATGATTCAAAAGCAAGCAATTCCTTTTTTTATTTTCATATGGAAGGAAATTTTTCGTTTTGGAATGGCAGCTCTATAGAAGAGTTTCT
Source organism: Phalaenopsis equestris (assembly GCF_001263595.1). Taxonomy (NCBI): domain Eukaryota; kingdom Viridiplantae; phylum Streptophyta; class Magnoliopsida; order Asparagales; family Orchidaceae; genus Phalaenopsis; species Phalaenopsis equestris. The sequence continues at coordinate 1,030 of NW_018214090.1, read as the reverse complement.
AAAGCATTACTCAATTACACTAAAGCATGAGCATGGGATTTTACTTGATCAACCTACAATTTCAACTCTACCAACACTACTGTTACAATTACCTCATCATCAATTTTATTAGCACCACTAGTAACTCCAACAAGGAAAAAGAGAGAGAATAAAGGCTGAAGAAAAGAGAGAGTATGGAGGATGAGAAGTAAAACTCTCTTAGTAGTTCCCTTGACATTTTTGGTAACTTAGGCTAGAAAAGGAAATAAAAGAAAGGTAAAGGAGCAAAATTTAAATTAGAGGAAGTTATTGTTGGCGAGAGCCGCAGGAATAAAAGGGGCGTTCTTCATTTCTAAAAATTTATAATTGTTTTGTAATATCTCTATTTCCCTAGAAATTCCCGATTATTCTATACAATCACAAGTTGAATTTGTTGGTTGTAGAAGATTACCAGATCTGCAAATTTTCAAGTGTTATTGGATGCTTTAGAAAGTTTCAACTTTAATTCAAACCAATGAAGGAAGTTAGTCATGCATGGAGGATCAAAATTGAAGATTTTCTAAAGGAAAGCATTCAAATGGAGCCTGGCAATAAATTTGTTACCAAATTTGATAGAAAACATTGGTTTGCTAAGCAAAGGAACATTTCAAGTGATTCATTTAAATCCCTTGCTAATATCTAATTTTTTTCTTTTATTCCTTGACATTTCTAGATTTAGGGAGTTAGTTGCTGCTTTCTAGGGTAGTTTTTATTTTCTTGTTTATTTTGTCTTTGAATGGCATTCTAGATAATTCATAACTTTCCTAAAATAGGGATTATTTGTACTTTGATTTTAAAGTCAGGATTGAATGAATTATTATTTCTAATTCCCCCCATGGTCTCTCTACTTTCCTTTTCTGTGTATGTTAGTTTCCTTGCCTCCTTGCTCCAACTGTTAACAACACGTGCAAACTACTCCATCTCTAGTTTTAGTGCCCCGACTCCCATAATTGACAACCAAAATAGTTATTGGGGAAATGACTACGAACCAACAATGACTGATATGCGATTT
>NW_018214089.1:0-1120 GCF_001263595.1 Phalaenopsis equestris | reverse complement strand
ATAAAGAAAAAGACATCTCTAAATCTTGAGCTTTTTTGGTAAATCTCGGAATGACGCTAACTCCCGATAAATCTCAAATTAACTAAATCCTTTGAATTAATGAATTTAGTAAATCCTAAAAGAGTCGGGAGTAAGGGGCTATTTGGTATCTGATTTTAAACGGGATTAATCTAGGATTTATGCTAAATCCTGCCAAATGGCAAAAAATGCATGTGCAAATCATATGGATTTATGGAAATTTAGATTTAAGGTCTGAATTTTTGTCTTTGATTCATGTTAAATCCGAATTTAGTAAATCCAACAACGCTTGGATTTAATAAATCTGAATTTGCTAAGTCCTCCTAATTCTAAATCTCCATGTAGCCCTAACAACCCCTTACAATGGGATTTATCCTAAATCTTGCTAGTCGGTCATTTTGGTCAAAATAAAACCTCGGATTTGATTAATCCAGATTTCACTGATTTTGGCCTTAAATCCTTTATTTATTAAATCCAACAAGGGGATGGATTTAATAAATCTGGATTTCTTATACCAACACTAAATTCTTCTTGTAGCTAAACACACTTTAGAGTAGGATTTAAGCTTGATGTAACCTAAATCTTGCTAGACGGTTGCTTTCGTCGAAATAAAGATTTCGAATTGATAAATATGGGTATCACTGATTTGATAAATTCGGATTTTACTAATAAATTTGGATTGCACTTTAGATTTCACTCATTTTCCTCAAAACACTATTCTAGATTTAACCTCAATCGAATCAAACGTTGTTCTAGATTTAATAGTATATGGATATGATAAATTTGGATTTATCAGATTTATTAAATCATATTTAACGTAAATCCACAGCAGCCAAACAGCCCCTTAGGCATGAAATCGTGAGCCTAGCTAGCTCCAATAGCAAATGTATGGCAAGGGTGGGTTCGGTCGCGAAGGCGATGGTCTTGGATGAAACTGAGAAAGGTCGAGGCAAGGCCGAGAGTTTTGGGGAGGGAGGAAAGAAGAAGCGTTTGGGTGAAGCCACAAGTAGGACAGGAGGAAAGAAGAGAAGGAAATGAGGGATTCGGGTTGGGAGGGTTTAATTAAGGTATTTACCGACGACTTCTAAACGGTCTAAAAATC
>NW_018214088.1:0-1120 GCF_001263595.1 Phalaenopsis equestris | reverse complement strand
AAAGGAACAAAAAAAAAACAACTCAATTATAATAAACCCATTAAATACAACAACTCAAGCTTATGGTGAAATTAATTTTGGACCCACATGAAGTTTAAGATCAAAAGCAAGTTTATTTATGGTTGAAATCAACGCAGAATGTGGTCATTTTTTGTAGAAAATGTGTGAATTGTCGTAGTAAAAGAAACTCAAAAATAGTGTAATACATTAGAAACTGATGCCACATCCATATGATACCATGTGGATGTATCCATGTCCAATAAAGAAAGTCGTCAATCGTCACTTTAGTTCTTAAGGCTTCTTTTGAAGAAGCTTCTTTAAAAGTCATATGGCAGAACGGGTATCATTGTCTACATTTTAAAACGGGAACAAATCACCATTCCGTTGAAATAATTTGCGGAGACATCGTAATAGACTATTTTATTGAATGAAATATAAATTTATACAGCGGCGTTCACTCAACAGAATAGAGTGTGACTGTTGTCAAACAAAGCCTAATTAAAGATTACACCAACATTCAAATTAGGAAACCAAAAAAGGATTGAAACGGACCTATTATTCTTCAAAATCTAAACTGATTGAGGACTATATCAATATTTAAATTAGGAAAAATAATTTGTACAAAATGACAACAAAGAAGAATAAAAACCAGTCTCCATAAAAACAGGGAGTTATGGCATTATTACCTTTACTTGCTGTTCAAAGTGCTCCTGAGACTACGCAAAGCTCTCCACATGACAGTGGAAATAAAGAAGAGGAGTATGCCCACCATGACCGCATACTTGAGACCAAGATTCACAAGTAAATTAACCAGAAGTCCAGCGAGAACCACACCAAAGAAATTCGCAGAAACTGCAGACCAGAATGGCATATCAAGAATAGCAGCAATAATGGCCCCAGTCCACGCTCCAGTCCCCGGAAATGGCACAGCAACAAAGAGCATCAAACCCAGCCACTGAAACTCCATGACTGGCCCGGCCTTTTCTCTACTTCTCTCAAACAAAAGCTCAAGAAATCTAGTAGCCGAAGAGCTCCTCTTTGAAAGAAAAGCAGTAAATTTCTTCAAATAGAGCACAATAAACGGCACCGGCACCATATTCCTAAATTAAAAAAGGGAAAG
>NW_018214087.1:0-1120 GCF_001263595.1 Phalaenopsis equestris | reverse complement strand
CAGGCGATTGTGGGTTCGAGTCCCACCGGGCGTGTACTCTTATTTTTATTTATTTTTAAGATATTTTTTATTTATAATTTATTCTTTTTCCGATAAGTTTTATTTCTGGAAAATGTTTCTCCACTAAATAAATTTGTTAGTTATATGGTAAATATTGGCCCTAAATATACTTAGATAAATAAATATGGGCGGAACATGAACTAATAAATATTTATTTATATATCTAGTGTAAAAAAAAAATTATTTATATTATTTTTTAATAAATGAGATTTTCTTTCATATAGATTTATAAGATCAAAAAGCTATAAATATAAATGTATATACAAAAAGAAATAGATTACTAACCCTCTTGCATGAAGTAAGTACCAGCTGTTGGGTGAAGCGTGAAAGGGGATTAATGGTAGGGTGGGCAAGTCACGTGCTCCTTATCACGTTGCGGCTGAATGGGACCCACAGGCCTGCTCTCATGTGAGGCCCGCCACGTGAGACGGTTGATTAGACTAACCGAACCCGTAAAATAGGTAGCGTGTTAACTCGCCCACGTCATTTTTACCATAGAAATACTCGCCTTTTTTTTTTCTTTTTTTTTTTACAATATTAAAAATAAATTATATATGTAACATAATTCATTTTTGCATTAATAAAGGGCTTGATGAAAGAAGAAAAACCATATTAATATTAAAATATTAAGAAAATTTGCATACTAATCCGATAATTCTTAAATATTTATGATAATCCATTGACAAAATTTCTCATTTAATGCAAATTTCAAAGTAATTAAGGCGAAGTTCAAAATATTGAAATTTTAATTAAAATTCATAACACTTATTTCATCAAACTTACACCTATATTATTAATAATACTAAAATTAGTCTTGTCTGAGTTTTAAATTATTGAATGCTTTTAGTGTCCAAAAGAAAGATCAAAGAGATTTCAAATTTGATAAATTAGAAATCAAATCCGACGCCTCGACTAGATGAGTCTAATATCACTAAATTCTAACATTGTTAATGCATTCAAACGTCCAACCCGATCGAGGTAATCTCCCTGGATTGTCAGATATAGTGGTAGAGATCCTTCTATGTTATGGGACAACTACTCTAAACTCTGATTGCTCCCG
>NW_018214086.1:0-1120 GCF_001263595.1 Phalaenopsis equestris | reverse complement strand
CTTGTATTTTTAAGAATATATAAAGTCGTTGTCACAGTGATCCAATGATTACAGTGATGTCAGTCAAGAGACGATGCTCCGGTGGTGATGATGATGGCCTAATAAAGATGGTCTAACTGGATGACGGGTTACAATGATGGTGCAACACAACAATGATGGATTTTAAGAGTGAATGATCTGGCTAAACAATAATCGTGCGATAACAATATGATCACAGTGATATTGTACCATAAGCATGACTGTTATCAGTCGTCATTGATTTGACATAGTGATGACCAAAAGATGTTGATATAGCGACAATGATGATGTACCACATTATCAATGGTTGTCGGACATCAATAATTCAACGTAGCGGTGGCCGAGAGATGATGATTCAAAGATAGCAATGGTGTAACTTCACTGTCAAGTTTCTATAATTTGGGATAATGGCGACGTAAAGATGATTATTAGTGATGATAGTAAGGTGTTGGCTGGGAGATGATGATTCAACTACAGTGACAGAGTACCACAACACCGAAAATTATCAAGCGACAATATTTTAACATATTAGTGCCCAAGAGATGATGACCCATTAATGATGTTAGTGTTCCAATGATAACCACTTGAAAGTAGTGATGACAGTCTGAAAATAGTGATCTAATGATGGCTTGGTGTTGGCGAGGGTTGATTGTCTAGTGGTGGTGGTACCTCAAGAAAGATGGTCCAACACAATGACGTTAACTTGACATCGATGGTTTGACAATGACAGCCTAACAGTGGTGGCAACATCTCACTGTGATGGCTATTCGACTTGGTGGTAGTGGTCTGATGATGATTGTCTAACATGATGGTAGTGGCCCAACTTCTGTGGTACAACATAACTGCGAAAACCATGCAATAGTGCCCCAATACAAAAGTGTTGGTCTAGTGATGGTGATATGATGGTGATGGTGGTGGCTGAAATGGTTGTCATATGATGGCACAAACCTAGCAACGATGGTCCTGTGACAACAACGGTGGTTGTGGGCCATAGTTGTCTAACAGTGGCTACAATTAGACATCGATGGCTAGTGGCTATGAAATGGTGAAAAACATTGGTGGTCCGGTGATATTGACATCCTTACAGAGGTTGTCCAACAAT
>NW_018214085.1:0-1119 GCF_001263595.1 Phalaenopsis equestris | reverse complement strand
ATATATAAATCAACAATTTCAAATTTAACCACAATGAGGCGCGTAACTATTAGCAAATCAGCAGACAAGAGAGGAAATAAACTTAACAATCTCCTGCTTGAAGAATAATTAAATTTATAATCCCCAAAAAGAATCTTCCTTGTACAGTACTCTCTCCTAATAAAACTTAAGGATAGACAGAGGCATTGCATATCTCAATCCCTAAGTGATAAATGAATCAACTACTAACATAATCTTTTTCATTTTGTGATGATGCTCCGATCAAATATATGGTGTTATCTTTGCTTCCCTACCACAGATTCTTAATCAACTTCTAAGGCTTACTGCAGAAGATTTGACACAATATTCTATAGCTATTTGCCTAATAAAGATCAATATCCTCTTGAAGTTAGGGACATGATTAACATTTGAAGACTTCATCATTATCCTATCACCAAAGTTAACTTGTATATCACCATCTTCCAAACCATCCAAGAATTCACCATAAGCACAATAAGCCTTCTCGCAAACTCCTGCAGAATAATTGGTCATAAACTCTGCATAATTAGCAAAGCCAACCGAAAAACTTCAGTTCAAGCTTCATGACTCCTTCAGACTATCCTCACCACAGACTAGCGGATCATAAATATCTTTGAAAAAAATATTCATACCAACTTGTTTTGAGTTATGTTCACCCTTACCCTATAAGCTAATTCTTTTAATGTGGCCAATCATGACAGATTTACAGCACACAATTCTATGAGCTTGAATTTACACCTCTACCATGATCTGGTTCTATGTACCTTGATCGTTGCTCTTATTCAAGGATATACTTCAATGGTCAAAATTTACAAATGAAGATGGTAGGCCTGCAACTTTTTACATCCATCCAATATCCTCACCAAGATGAGATATTAGATATATATCTAATCTTGACTTCCACTAGAGCTAATCCAACCCTTTCATTGATATATTCGTTATGCATTTGTCTCTAAGTGTAAAGACACTCATCCCTCTAAGCATTCTCATCTTAATAACACTTGACTTAATTTTATGCTTCTCTTTTGCATGCCACCATTCCGCACCATAAAGCAATGCACGTCCCACCACCATCTTATAAAATTTTCTTTTAAATCAAAG
>NW_018214084.1:0-1119 GCF_001263595.1 Phalaenopsis equestris | reverse complement strand
TTGAAATGATTTATGCATTTTTATAGTTGTCCAGATGGATGAAAATTTTAAATTCAATTTTCTCTTAAGGCGCTCTCCATTAACGATTCTTTGAAATATTCACTTACTTTCACTTTCGCCACAACTTTCTCTAGAAAGAACTTCATTAGAACTTTTGTCAGAATTTAACTTAGCTTGTTTAAATGATTTATCATCTTTAGTAGGCTCAAATTGTTTACTTTTATATTCAAGTTTAACTTTATTACTTTTCTTTATGCATTCATTAGCTATATTAGGCATTATCCGTTCAATTTTACGTTTAGCAATTGATTTAAGTTGAGCAAGAAGCTCAGATTTTTATTGTCGTGTAGATTTTTGATTTTTTTTGTGGTTCAGGTTAAAATATGATAGGTTCAATTTTAGTTTTCAGCTCAAATTCTAGCTCTTGTTCAAATATTAATTTGAGCTTCTTTTTTAGAAGTAGATTTAATTTCTCTCGGAAGTTATTTTCATTTAAGGTTTTTGGCTTAATGCCGTACGTTCTTGTTCAGATGTGTTCTCATGCTAATATTCAATTATGACCCAAATTCCAGCTATTTTTTAGATATAGGTTCAAGTTTATACATAGTTCTAATGCAAGTAATTTTTCATTTTGAATATAATCATATGAGATTCATGTTATAATTGCATATCTTCTTTTGCATTTAATAAATCTTCAAAATAGTACTCATATACTAAAGCTTTTTCAGTAGGTCCAGATTTAGTTACACAAGTTCTTTTTGTCACGGTATGTATGATAGTTTTGAGGCTGGAAGATAGTTTCTCCGTCAGATCTTTATTTTGATTTATTTCATTGCTTATTTAATCTTGTTTTTCCTTAACTGATCTTGATACTGATTTTTTTGGAGACTTTAATTGCAAGTGTGGTAATCCTAAAATCACCCACAGACCATGCACATTTAAGAATTTAGTTAAGGCCTCATATAGCATTTTTAATAGATTGCATATTAATTCATTCCATCTCTTCACTAGGACGTTTAAGGAAACATACAGTTGTAATAAAATATTCTCAAGGCGAATTACTTTTAATACTCATATTCCCATCATAAGTTTAGGGTTTAATAATTCTGACCTAAGATG
>NW_018214083.1:0-1119 GCF_001263595.1 Phalaenopsis equestris | reverse complement strand
TTTTTTTTTATGGTTGTAGAGCAGATTTCTATGAGGAATAAAGAGGTGGGAAAATGTTTAAGAGAAATAAAATAATGGAAGATTTATGTTTTTATATGTTTAAGTCCTAAGTTTTATTCTTTATGTTATTTTATTTATGCATAAAAATGTGTATTTTATGTCTCATAAGTTGAGATGTCGGTGGTATCTTTTTTATGTGATATGAGAGATTCGGGCGGTATAAATGTAAAAAGTGAAGTTTGGGTGTTAGATATGTAAATAGATAGGAATTAGGTGGTATGTGTGTGAATGCCCCAAAAATAAAATTTAGATGTATAGCTGACAATTATTATGTATTTAGATGTCTCACGCCTTAACTTTCATATTTACGCATAACGCTTAATAAGAAGAAATGTCAGTTTAGAATTGTGTTCTATGTATGTAAATGCCTAAGTTGTCTTGCAACTGTTGACTCGGAAGATTTCATGATGGAAATGATTTCATGCGAATAGAAGCAAGTTCTAAGTGGTTAAGAATTATTATATGATAACAAATTGTATTATGAAAGTATTTTTAAGAATTTAATGTCTAAAATGTTATCAAATAAAATATAAAAAATGATGTAAAAAGGAGTTTACATCATATTACTTGGTGATGTGTTATTTATATATGTATTGTTTATTTTATTTTGTTAATGTTTAGGAAAAATTTTAGAAGTATTATCTATTTTGCTAAAAAAATTTGATGTAATCAATTGATAGTTAATTCAAACTATCACTTTCTAACTTCTAATAATTGACAAAATGAAATTATGCTAAAATAATTCACAATACAATTGAAAAATAAAAGATGAGTTTACTTTCGCTTGAAGAAATTTTTTTTTATATTTTAGTTTTTTTGCTCGTCATAAAATTTATAAGATTGGAGTTTATAATATGAGATGCATGATAGAAGATTTGCGGATGCAGAATAATAATTTAGCGTCTTAGTGTTTGAAGAAGATTCGACAGCCATAGAGATAAAAGAAAAGCAGAGGGAGGAGATACTGTGATTTTTTACGTGGAAAATCTTGAAAAAGGAAAAAATCACAAGCACAACCTTGTTGAAATAATATATTATGTAATTATAAGTATATGAGAC
>NW_018214082.1:0-1119 GCF_001263595.1 Phalaenopsis equestris | reverse complement strand
AAGATCATATTCATTATAAGTGAAAGATTTTTTATTATAATATAATACCCTTTATGCTTAAAAATAATAACGTACATCCACGAATGATGAATATAACATTTTCAAAATAAAAAGGAAAGAACATTGAGGTGTATGTTGATAATGTTTTAATTAAATTTAAAAACCTAAACAACATATATCCAAATTAAAAGAAACTTTTGATATAATAAGAATATTCAACATGAATTTTAACTCACATAAGGTGGAAAAAGAAAAGGTTCATGACATTTTGCTGTAAAAATTTGGTTGTTGTGTCCATGAAAAATCATGGAAAATTTCTTTCTAAATAATTGGAAACATCATTTGAAGAAAAATAAAAAACCTCAAGAGATAGAAATATCAACTTAAATGGATCAAATCATTTAGATGAGAAAAATATTTAAGATTTATGGGTCTGCATAAAGAATGTTTCCTCTATTTTATGATTGTAAAATAGAGTTTATTTTATTTTATGGTCTAGTATCCTTATAAGGACAAACCCTCATAGTTAATTATATCATAGGAGTTTTGGATCACGGGAACATTCTTGATTAAATTATTGGTTTATATTATACATGTTACAAGGTTGGTGTCTTCAAGATTGATGTTTTAGGATTTTGATTGGATAGCCTCAAGATTTGAAAAGATTTATTCTTGGAATTCAAATGCCAGACTTATAGTCCAATGATGAGGTGTTATGGAAAGGCCAAAGAAAAGGGTTAACTAACTTTGACGAGAAGGTGTACCATAGGATTTGGATTTATAAGAAGGTAGAAAAATATTAGGTTTAGATTTGAAAAATTTTTATTTTGAAAGCAAGATTTGGTTTGATTCATATTAAATAGGCTTTGACTTGAGCTAAAAAGGGTTTGAAGAGAATTGGACTTGAGTTGATTTACTTAAGTTGAAAAGGTTTGATTAAAATTAAAGGTTTGATTGAAGTTAAGGTTTCGATTGAAGCTGAAGATTTGATTGAGGCTGAAGGTTTGATTGAATTTAAGGATTTGATTTAAATTAAAGGTTTGATTGAAGTCAAAGTTTTATTTCCCTATTTATTTGCACTAAAACCATGGATTACATTCTCACCCATGAAATTGAATG
>NW_018214081.1:0-1119 GCF_001263595.1 Phalaenopsis equestris | reverse complement strand
CATAAAGTATTAGAAGTTCATATTTATTTTTGATTGTTTGGAGTGCACACCATGAATTTATAATTTTCTATATTGGATTGACTAAGGATTAAATCCAAATTATTTAAGTAAATTTTATCAATTTTAGAAAAAAATACTTTGGTTCGATTCATACTTCATTCAAACAGTAGATGAAGTTTAGGTTTATTCTATGGCCTAAATTGAACTTGATTTTAAATAAAATTTATGCAAAGTAAAAGTTTATTGGTCAACTTGAATCTCAAGCTATGTTTTATAACACTCGACTTATGAGGTCAACCCATAACATGCCAAGATTCCAAATTCATTGGCATTTAAATTTTGTTCGCAATGCAAGTCATGAATCTAATGATTAGATGGGCTCAATATGTATCAAGGATTCCAATTAGGCTAGCTTAAAGTTAGATGGGTTAGGTCAAGGCCTAATTAAATTGAGAAAATTCTACATACTTACCTCATACTTACCTCAATCTTTTTCTATTTACATATTAATGTCTTAATTTATACATTCTCTCATATGCCACTCTAGTGTTATATTATAGCATATTCATGAAAGATGTATTTCATTTTAGATAATTAATATTAATAATATTTTTGTTGATATTTAAATATTAAAATATTATATAAATAAAAATAAAAAAAAATTAAATCTTAGATTTGACTTGTCCCCTACAAATTCATTTGATGGAGCTTAAATCTAGGGACAAGATTTGATTTGAAAACTTTTATAATTAAATTTAAGATAATTTAATTATTGATAATTTAATTATTGATTTTAACAAACATATAATCAAATTAAATACCCCAATGAGATGAACCATTTGAAACCAGAAGATAACATCAAAAGTGATCTACTCTAACTCCAAATCAAAATTAATTACTTGAAATACAATTTCTAAATTTCGTACAATAATTAAATGTTCAAGTGATCTCCAAATCCTTCATGTTTGCAAGCGAATAAACATGACGACAAGAATAATATGATAAGCTCAATATTATTTGATTCCCATATCGTTAAAACAATAATAACAAAAAAAATGTTACATCTGGTAAATCGAATGTGCGGTCGATGACGTGGATCACACCATGCCGCTGAATGCA
>NW_018214080.1:0-1119 GCF_001263595.1 Phalaenopsis equestris | reverse complement strand
TTTTTTTTTTTTTTTGTACAAGTAGAACTGATTTGCTTGACAAAACAGCTTGAGTACAATTTGAGTGCACACCTTTATTTTTCAAGAAAACTCATCTAATCTTTATTTATTATTTGAAAATAATTTATGAATATATTTTAATCTTATTTAGGTTCTTATAAAGTTAATTTTTTTTCAAGGTTTTTAATAGAACAAGGCGATTGATTTTGAGTGTGCTTTTGAGTGTATACCCTAGTTTATTAAAAAACTAGGGTGTTTATAATGTCAGGTTAAAAAGACATTGTAAAAGAATGAAGAAAGTTAAAAGTACACAACTTGTTGTGAAATCATCATTTATAAATGTTGTGCTTATTATTAGATCATTATTTATAAATTTTATACATATTTTTGTTAAGTCGTTTATATATATTATGTTATTATTTAAACTTATAGTTTGTTATTGTGACAAAGAAATTAATGAAATAACACATTGACTTCCTAATTATTACCCCTTTGTTCGCATTGCATGAGTGTTTCTTGGAGGTATCATGGTACAAACATTTGTTTTAGTATAAATTACTCTAACTATATGTTGATGATTACTTCAAAATTATTTAGGAATTTTGCTCGTCTTAAAGTGGTTCGCTGGAGCTCAGCACCACATCATTGTAGGTGATCTTGTGGTAGAGCGACAAAAGCCAACTGAGACTTTGGTGGAATATATTCTATGTTGAAGAAACCCTAACATGAAGTGCGAGTCACAACAACAGGAACAACATGCGATCAAGATCTCGCTTAAGAGCATCCACGGTCCAGTAGCTTTCCTACTCATATGATTCATGATCAAGATTTTCTTGAGAAGCTACTCAGTAAGGCTGCAAGTTTGCAAGAAGAGGTCAAGGAACTCAGATTTCTGGAGAAGGCAAAAAAGCTGAAGCTGGTGAAGGCATTTGAGAAGAAGTTTGGAACAGTGGTAGCAACAGACAAAGGAAAGCAACCAATGCAGATCCAAGTAGGGCAGCCTCGGCAAACTTATCAGCGTCCGCAGCAGTACAACCAACAGCATACCCAGCAATTTAACCAATAGAAAAACCAGTAATATGGTTGTCGGCACTATTTTTGGTGTGGAGTTTGCACGTA
>NW_018214079.1:0-1119 GCF_001263595.1 Phalaenopsis equestris | reverse complement strand
GAACCTTCTGACACACAACAGGTTTAATATTATCTAGATACCAATGTTATATATAATCATCCTTAAACAAAAATTATAAAAAATGATCACTTTATTTTAGCCATCAATATTATCGAAAAATTTTGGAAACATCTATGTCAATAAAACTAAACATAACTTTAATTTACAAAATTGTTATTTAAAAACATCAAACCAAACAACTAGCATATATTAATAACATAACATTAACATTTGTCCGTGAAGCTAAACAAAGAACTACTTAATTCAAGTGTCGTCCAACCAAAGGGGTACAAATCATGATACTTTCCACCAACAGCAGAAGAGCAGCAATAGTTGAAAACAATAATGAAAAATAAATGCCAGCGTATTTAAAGTTCCATTAAATTTTAACATATGAGTTGATTGGCAGTCATTAAATGAAGTAGAAATGAGCTTCACTTTGCTAAGTCAAGAAAAACAAAAGTATGTATATATATAAAATTAGCTTTATTGAACAGATTAGACTAAAAAAATTTAAGAAATGTAATTCATGCCTTTCTATGACAATAAAATCTTTATATATGTTAGTTTAAATAAAAAATCTCCTATGCATGAAAACTCCAAGAAGATCTTTGATCTTATCTTGCCACATTAAAAGATTTAGAGCTAAGAAATAGAGAATACATACTCACTAGTTGTTAGAAATGCACCTCTACAGATGATATGAAAGGCATCCATTTGGGGATAAGTTCCTTATTTGAGTAGCATTCATAGGCAACAGAACATGGAACATCAGCTTCAATCACAGAGCTGCACTGAAAAGGCAATTTAATTACATAGGTTCCCTTTAACCTACAAATTGACATATTCATTGTTCTAAACTCTATAGCACATTTTGTTTGGCTTTGACAAAGTCTAAAAATGTCATTTGCAAAGTTTTCAAAGAAATGCATTGTCATAATAGCAGGAGAAGACAAATGGAAATTTTATGAAATCAACAAATAGTCATGAGAATTGACTACAGGAACACTTTAAACAACACAAAACAAAAATAAATATTTTCATGCAAAAACGATTGTTCATTCAAATTTGAATTTAAAGAGTGATTTTTGTTGACATTGGAGAAATAAGGATGGCTTG
>NW_018214078.1:0-1119 GCF_001263595.1 Phalaenopsis equestris | reverse complement strand
GATGTGTGGGCAGCGGACTGCCTGGAAATATGGTTGACTCTATTCCAGTCATTACTTATGAGTCCCATGATGCGAACACCATGAGGGCGGCCAATTTCTCTTCCTTGACGGACCAGAATGTGAAGAGTCTTCAGGAGCACTATCTGCAGGTTCCCACATCACCCTCCATAGGATGTCCAATGCAGGGCACTCAACGGACAATGTGGGCCCTGATCTGGTGTTCTACCAGGATCAGTTTAAATGTGGTCTCTGGTTGCCCTTATGGTCATAGCTCAGGAGCACATTCACTAGAAACAGAATCCTTTTGACCTTACATTCTTTCGAACTCCATCACAGTCATCATGACTTTAGCTATGTTTTGCTGTCGATTCAGTATCCCTTGGCCGACCGACACCTTTGTCACTAATTCTTCTTCAAGGTCATGTTTTAGCCCGGGAAAAACTTCACTTGCACGACATTGAGAATAAGATCAAGGACTGCTGTAAAAAGTTCTTGGTCGGTTCTGCATCTTATTCATGTGACATTGATAGGTTGCATTGGCATTCTTCAACTCAAATGACATAGCTTGGTAGCAGTACAACCCTTATTTGTTTGAAAGGAAGTGACTTCCTCATCTCTCGGATTCATCTTTATCTGGTTGTACCTCAAACATGCATCTATGAAACTGATCATCTAATGTATGGATGTGGCATTAATGAGATGATTTATGTGCGAGAAGGGGAAACTATCCTTCGGACAAGCCTTGTTGAGGTCGGTGTAGTCGACGCAGATTATCCATGCACCGCTGGCTTTTTTGACCATTGTTGGTCTCCTTTTTATGAGGTCTTCCTTTCTCTCTTCTTATAGTCTAGGATCTAGCCTTAAAATTTCCTAATTGACTCTCCTAGAAGACTAGTATTGGGACCCACACTATTTAGAAATTTGAACAATTTCTTGACTCTTTGTAGTCTTATATGGGTTATTTTGAATCCTCAACGTTTAGTTGAGTTGATTGGAACTAACAAATTAAAACACAAGTCGAGTTTTTATAAAGATTGGAAAAGCCATACAAAAACCACATGACGTACGACAAGTGTCTTACTGCCGAGAGCGATTTGCTTGACTTGGTTGTTGCTCAGG
>NW_018214077.1:0-1118 GCF_001263595.1 Phalaenopsis equestris | reverse complement strand
GCCCATAAACTAGACATAAGTGCTTAATGATATAATGCAGAGGTCCTTACGACTCTAGGCGGGTTTCACTAAATCGTGTAGTTGTTGTAAAAACCATAATAATAACTCGTTTTTTTTGGATTTAACAACTACGAAGGTGAGAGGGAAGAGTCTGTAACTATTGTAGAAACTATAGTAATAACTCATTATTTTCGTATTTAATAACTATGAAGGTGAGAGGGAAGAATCTGTAATTTTCATCAATACCTATAGTAGTTATCAGAGTTTCTTTATTTTTCCCAAGAAAAAAAGTTTTATCAATACTGAGAACAGGTTGACAGTACTTCCAAAAAATATGTTTGGGCAAAATGCCAGAACATTAACATTCTTTCATGCATAAAGTCAGGTATTAATATCCATATATTTAATATCATGCAAACTAATGATTAGCACGACTTCTCATAAATTTCAACAATTGACCCATATTTTGATGTATGTAATATGGACATTAAATTTTGTTTCCATTGAGAAAATTATTTTTTAATTACGTTGATGAGTAGGTGTATGTGATGATCCAACCAAAGAAATTTTTATGCACTACTTAAGTGTTAGCTTCTTGATTGTATTGTACATGTTAATCTTTTTTTTATTTGAGGTTTTCTTTTGGTACTATGCATTTATAATAATTTATGAGCCATTTATAGCACATTTTAGTTAATTTTTTACTTTAAAAAAAATCATCTATTCAATTAATTCTTCCATAATTATAATGTCTTGGGATATTGGTAATTTATTAAACAGAGCAATACAATCATCAACAGTATTTGACTCCTCGTCGTGTAAATATATTGCATTAACTTGTTAATTTTTATTGTTGAGTCAATCCACAGCAAACCCAACCCGGCCTTAAAAAAAATATTTACCAGGCTATCAAATAAAAAATAATTATAAAATAAATGAATAAATAAATTATAAAAAAAAGATGTAAGACTAAAAACTTATAATTTTGTACAATCATATCAACCAAATGGAACAAAATTGAGATAAATCTTTTAATTGTTGGTGTTTGTTTTGGGTAAGTTTTGTACGCTAGTTTGTGATTGCTGATGCTGATGATGATGATGATGATGATGATGATG
>NW_018214076.1:0-1118 GCF_001263595.1 Phalaenopsis equestris | reverse complement strand
TATATATATATATATATATGTTACAAACTACACTAGAAATTATGTAACCAAACTGCCCCCCGGCTACAAATGGATAAATGATAGTTTATACATGCACATAATTTGACAATGGAAGTACTAACAATAATGATAGCGTGATCTAGTCCTACTTGGTCCATTTATTAATGTTGTTGATGTACCTCCATTATTGAGCTAAACATTCATCGAACTGACTTCTATCGTACCTACAAGTCCATAAATCATTTCAATAATAATATTACAATTTTCAATTTGTAGAAGAAATCGTACGCCACCCGCATTGAGAATGTTTATTAAGATTTAATTAGGGAGTTGGAATAAAGTTATGTTATTTACATATCCATCATCTAAATTTATAATTAAAATAGTAATAAAAGACTTAATTTATGTATGAAAAAGTGTATTTATTTTTAAAATTAAAATAGTAATATTTGTTATGTGATATAAAAGACTTAATTATATAGATATAAAAAATAAAGTTTAGATGTTAATTCATTCTGTAACCATAAATTGACATTTTCCTCAATTTAGTACAGTTTGATACTAAGTTGATATTTAATTAATTAAATATTTAATTAGTACATTGTTTATACATGATACATCTAATGTTTTAATTTTAAAATTTACGTAATTAGACTCAATTTCTTAACATCACAATATATGATGTGATTATGATACTAAACTATTATATATATAGTTTTATATTTAGGATTTCTAAAAAGATAAAAGTTATTTGATATGTTTGTGAATTTCCTCTTTAGAAATATAATAGTGTTCATGTTATGATCACACAAAAGTGCGGCTTTGATCATTTATTTATTATGTATTTGATTTGCGTGTTTATTTCAAAGAAGAAATTTTAATGCTTATTTATTACAAAATTTAAAAACATATGATAAAAAATAAAAAAATAATAAAAAACTTTTTGATTAAAGAGTGAGATATTTATATATAAAAAAAATATGCGATGATTATTTTTATTGTATGTTGTAAGATGGTGGTGGTCGAATAATTATTTAGTGTCTTAGTATTGCATGAATGTCCAACATATCGGTAATTAACGTGATAGATTGGGGCCTAAGAAGTATTTAGGTAGTTGT
>NW_018214075.1:0-1118 GCF_001263595.1 Phalaenopsis equestris | reverse complement strand
TTCTATTGGCTTTTATATGCTACTTCCTCCTTACTCAATCCCCAAATCAATCATAATGCCTTCCTATATAAAATATGCACACTCTCTTCCTTCATCAGAGCAAATCTTTCACGCTTCGCCAACATCATTTTTTGTGCCATTAAATATTTATTTTTTATGATGATAAGCTATATTCTAATGATGATATTTTAAATTTTGAGTGCTACGCATGTAAATATATATATAAGAATTGCGATGGATTTATTTTATTTAAATTTATTTTGAAAAAAACACTTCAAGACCTGAACCATGTCCAAGCTTGAACTAAAAATAAAGGGAAAGAAATCTTCTTATACGCTACGGGAAACGGATAAGCTACGAAGGCCCCACAGTGCATGTTACCTGGTTTTTCAGTGCTTTGGCTGATCCTGTTAGATAAAGCGTTTCGAACATGACACAGGCGTTTTAGCCAATAAAAATATTTTTCTCTGTGGGTCAAGTTCTTACGGCTGACCAGCGACGTTTCATTGGAAGAAAACACTGTAGTATGTTCTATAACTTTTAAGGAAGGTGTGAATTTAATATAATTGTTTCTTCGACCAATAGACTACGAATCTTTTTAAGTTTAATTATTTGTTAAGAAATTATTTTTGAGAAGGGAAATATTGTTGGAAAATGAATGGAACCCATGATTGGCTAACAAGAACAAAGCCATGTGCACATTAAGATCTCTAAAATAATTAGGTTAAAAGCATCTATACTTTAGATTTTTATTAAAATGAATTTGATTCTTTTTATTTACAACTTTTAAATTAATTAAATAAGTTGTTTAAATTAATTTGCTCGTTCAATAACTTAATATTTATTAAATATTTTTAATTAATTAATCAAATGAAATAATCGCAAGCAAACAATAATATTGATAGCTCTATTTATTTGAAATATTACTTCTCCATGGTGCTGTAGCTTAATCGAGCCGGCCCGTGAGCTGGCTTTGCTCTATGAGCAAACGAATGCAGTAGCTCAACTCAACCCTCCACTCGATTGAACTTAATATCACTTGAGCTGGATTGTTTTAAAATATGTTAATCTAAAGTATACACAAAATATAATAAAATTTAAGATTTTATCTTTAAATT
>NW_018214074.1:0-1118 GCF_001263595.1 Phalaenopsis equestris | reverse complement strand
AAATGATTATAAACAGTAGTAATTCTAATATTTGTGATAACAATTGTAAATTTTAGTATCTAAAGGCAGTTGATATTAACCGAGATGATACAGACAAGAACACTATAGAGCTACAGCTGTTGAACAATTGCAATTGACGCCCTCACCACTTAATGATCCCCCATCCAACGGTGTCAGTGTCTCTATTGAAATAATTACTCAGATGATAGTATTAGTGACGACTAATTCAAAATTCTCATACTCAAAGTCAGTGCTAGTGGAATAGTGTAGATGCATAAATATCTAAAATTGTTCTGGGACAAGAGACCACCATTTCTTTTAGAAGCAAAAGGGTGAATTTAGGCTGAGAACTAGTTATTATGAATCGAGAAAATCGTTGATACCATGTCTTTGACCATTGGAGATGAGAGTTAAATTGGCCACGTTTGGGTTTGAGGGAGAAGTAGAGAGGTGGTGGCAAAGGCAAGTTACATGAGATGTTTGCGGGATGACACAGCAGCCTAATCCAATGGGAGGATTTTGTAAAGACCTTTTGAGACTAGTTTATATCTCTCTCAATCAGAAGACAAATGTATGATAGATTCATTAGACTAGTGTAAGGTGATCGTTCTATTATAAAATACGAGGCTAAATTTATGACCTCATCAAGATATGCACAACAACTAATCCCCAATGCAAACAAAAATTGTCATCATTTCTTTTTTGGATT
Organism: Phalaenopsis equestris; assembly: GCF_001263595.1. Lineage (NCBI taxonomy): Eukaryota > Viridiplantae > Streptophyta > Magnoliopsida > Asparagales > Orchidaceae > Phalaenopsis > Phalaenopsis equestris. The sequence goes on along the minus strand of NW_018214074.1, from coordinate 409 downwards.
GATGGATCTCATATGACAGCCTTTAATTCCTATGAGCATTGAGGATTATTTAGTTTTGGTGGAGAGAGAGAAGATGATAGATATTAATATGCTGACTACTCAGAGTATAAAGATATTCATAACAGAAGAGGAGATGAGAGGTCTAGATCTAGGAAGGCCACTCAATTTATGTAGTCTAAGAAATTTAGTTAGAAGAAACTTAAAGTTAGTAGTGATAGTGGCAATGGGCAATGACACCCGCAATAGTGGCAGCATGACCACAAGAATTAAGCTTAAAGGATAAGTGAAAATGCAAACTTCTCTGGACGATCTCCAATGACGAAATGGACTGCACCAACGCATCTAGAACATCAATTTAATCTAGGAAAGACACACATATTGTCATAATTCCGCACACGAGAAAATTGCA
>NW_018214073.1:0-1118 GCF_001263595.1 Phalaenopsis equestris | reverse complement strand
ACTATGATACCTTGATAAAATAGAAGAAAGAAAGGTTTCTCTGAGTTATTTTATTTATACACCCAAGGTTGTTCTATACAACAATAGTGATTGAAAAGGAAGGCTTAAATCTAAGAGAATTATATAGTCAAAATCTGCCAAAAACAGAACATAATAACGGCAAGCGAATAAGAAAGATAACAAAACATAATAATGGCAAGGAAAATAAGAAAGATATTAATTTATTTCCTGCAATACAGGATCTTAATCTCACGTTTTCTACATTGTATATATTTTGGAATTTGAGTGAGAAAATTATTGTTTGGTTTCCACAACTTGTCTCGTTCTAATATTATGGATTCTGAATATTAGAAACTCAGCCTTGAAGAATTAAGCAGGGATGTATTCATTATCCCACGTTTCCTTTTCCTTTCAGGTCCCTTTGTTTGGAAACATGGACGAGCGACTGCTGGACGCCATATGTGAACGGCTAATGCCCAGTCTTTACACAGAGAACACTTACATTGTCAGGGAAGGAGACCCTGTGGATGAAATGCTCTTCATCATTCGCGGTCGCCTTGAGAGTGTGACCACCGATGGTGGGAGGAGCGGCTTCTTCAATAGAAGTATTCTTAAAGAGGGAGATTTCTGTGGGGAGGAACTGCTGACCTGGGCTCTAGATCCAAAAGCTGGAGCCAACCTCCCTTCTTCCACAAGGACAGTGAGATCCTTGACTGAAGTAGAAGCTTTTGCATTAATGGCTGATGAGTTGAAGTTTGTTGCGGGTCAGTTCCGCCGCCTCCATAGTCGACAAGTACAGCACACATTTCGCTTCTATTCGCAGCAGTGGAGGACATGGGCGGCCTGCTTCATCCAAGCTGCATGGCGACGGTATTGCAAGAGAAAGCAAGTGGAACTGCGACGCAGAGAGGAAGAGGCAGAGCTCAATGACCAGTCGGGTTCCTCTCCAAGCCTCGTTGCAACGATATATGCTTCTAAGTTTGCTGCTAATGCACTTCGAGGTGTTCATAGGTTCAGGAATAAGAGTGGTAGGGAGTTGCTTAAACTGCCTAAGCCTCCAGAACCAGATTTCTCCGTTGATGAAGCAGATTGATTTAATTGAGCTACAGAGGTGGTCG
>NW_018214072.1:0-1118 GCF_001263595.1 Phalaenopsis equestris | reverse complement strand
GATTATTAAGCTTATTGGGATTTGTGTTGCTATTAAAACTATTACTTGAGCCAATCAACACAGATTCTTGAGAAATAGACAATCTATAACCATAAGAACTAGGGGATAAAAAACTCTCTACAGCCTTATATTTTCCTATACATGTTTTATCTTCAAACTTTTTTATCAGGTGCTATTGTCTTTGGCATAGGTTTCATTAGGCATTTTATCTCAGAAATTATAGAGAAATTAGATTAGATCAATGTCTGAGTTCTTTTAAGGTTCTTTATGAAAGGCCCTTGACATTCTTGATAATCTTCCTTGAGGTCTTAACTAGAACAAGATTCAAACCTTCTTCATATTTACTTGGATCGCCAAAGTTCATACTTTCACCAAAGACGACATTGATGGAACCTTGTGTTGGTTCCTTCAAATATTTCTTAGCAATTATAATTATACCATCCTTATAATTCCTCTCCAACCAATCTTTGAAAGAAAAGCACTCTTCAATTATATGTCCAAGAAGCCTATGATACGAGAATTAGTTGTGCTCCTTGCTTCTTACAACTTCATCTTGTTTACGTGGTTCAGGTAGTTCCAAGTATAAATTCTTCAACAACAAGTTCTTGAACATTTTCATTACGACACTATCTTTGAAAGGATATATCCATTTTTCTTCTTCTCGAAGGTAAGCCTAGAAATTCTTCTTCCCCCCAAGCTATCGCAGTTTTTGTTGTTGTGAAGACTGCCACTACTATTTCTTAGAGTTTTCAGGCTATATTTGCATGGGTTGTTTTCCCTGGCCAATGGCAGACACATTCCCAGATCTTTTATCATAAGCTTTTTTAGGGTTTCGTTTACCATCCTGCTTAAAAATGATATGTGTTTCATTTCTTTCTGTAGAAGGCTACCGTGTTGATTAATATTTTGAATATTTTAATTGTGAATCCCTTTAGAAATAAAGCAATTGGGTCATGAATGTTCTTCTAGGGTATTTCTATAGCATGTTGTTCTTATAACTGAAGCTCACTCTTCAGGCTTAAAACTTATCCATCTTAAGATGTAAGCAGCCAAAGTTTCATTAAGTTTCTATTTCTTGTCACCAACTATGACATGGAGTTGAGCTCCAACAAACCTTT
>NW_018214071.1:0-1118 GCF_001263595.1 Phalaenopsis equestris | reverse complement strand
CTTTTTTATTGAATAAAGCAAAATTAATTTAGTGTAAAACCTAATGGCCCACCGGCAACTTGCTTTCTAATTTTTTCAAAGTTCTAATTTTTATTTAAATTTTATTTTTTGTTTTTTAATATTTGAGATGTATTTTTGAACAATGGAGGCGTCATTATATAATATGTTAACACAAAAATCACTTAATAAAATATAAATCTAATTATAGCAAATTTATGATTGAGCTGAATTTCTTCATAAGATAAAACCTAAAATATCGAAAGTAATACAATCTTACTCAAAATAATCGCACTTTTAAGTTAATTATAGGTACGTTATGGGATTACTTAACGGCGAGTAATGAATAAGTTTGGGGGTATTGACATAGCGCTCTCAAAATAATTTACATTTTTTGAGACCGAGCGCTCTCATGTTGCTAAGGGTAGACTCAGCTTGTTATAGGCTCAGCATGACAAGCTTGTCAGATAGGTCAAAATCGTGAATAAAAGCTTTATTAGGTGATTGAAGGCCAACAAAAGGTTGTAGATGTTCTCGCAGGTATGATGGAGAGTTTTGAGCGCCGGGGAAAGCGGCATATGAGTGTTGTGGACAAGCAGGAAGATAAGGAGGAGGAGAATGAGAAAGAAGACGAGGACAAGGAATTTTATTATGTATTTGATGATGTTTCCCAAAATAAGGATTTATATTATTTTTTTTATTTTTTTATTTATGTTTATGGGACACTCATTTTGTGTAGTTTTGAACTTTGAATGTCTTGATATGTATCAGATTAATTAAGTTTGTTATTATTGTTTACACTTGTTGGTTATGTTGTTTTTCAGTTGTCATGATTGATAAGTAAATATGCTGCTCGCTTTTGTTGTGCACAGTTATGTGAAATTCTAATTTTTATTTTGATTATTTTTTATTTCTCACACATTTGCGTCAGAATGTCAGATGTAACACGGTAGATATTTGTCGACGGTTGTCAGATGCAAATTTGTGTCAGTGTCGACACTAATTTTTTTCGGCTCGTGGCAAACGCACAAAGCCAAGCTAATTTTGCATTAGCCATGTAATTGATGAAATTTGGTAACCACCATAATTACAGACGCTAAATCCAACGCAAGAAAATGTCA
>NW_018214070.1:0-1118 GCF_001263595.1 Phalaenopsis equestris | reverse complement strand
TACCACACAATTCCTATGTATTTACATATCTAACAACAATAGTTTGTTATTTACATTTATAACACTTCATTGTCATATATGAAAATGTTATTCTATTTTAGAAAGGTTAATAATAATAATATTTTTAATTTGATATCAAATATCTGAGTGTTGTGTATGTAAATATGAAAGTTTCGGTGCTAGAGTTGTAAATACGTAAGATTCGTGTGGTATACATGTAAATGCCTCCTTTTTAAATGAGAGAAACATGAATTTGATGGAGGAGATATTTGATATTTTTATTAATTGAGCCCGTGCAATCCCACGTTTCAGACAATTTTATCGATGTTAAGTTCATTTTTAATAGAGAAAATAATACTTTGCGGGAGCAGAACCAGTTTATGTCCAACTTCTCCCTTGATATATATATATTTTTTTATATAGGTAGTAAATTTTATTTTTTTTTTTTAGTTCAGATAATTTTTTAAATAATTTATTTAGGGCCCGTTTGGGGGCGGAGGTGCGTTATTTTGTTTTGTTTGATTAAATTGCATTTTGAAAAGCTGTTGTTGAAATCTGTGTTTTCTCACTGATCCTGGCTAAGTGCGATGGTAGCTTTCTAGTTGGGATCCGACGTTTTTAAGAATAAAAAAATTTATAATTGCCAACATGATTTTCTGATCATTATATTATTTTTCAGCAGCTTCAAAATTGATTTTTAATAAGTTTAGGGTTGTCTCAAACAAATAATTAGTAATTTTTTTAAATATATTTTTTCAATCATAATTTTCATTTTTCTTTCTCAAAAGTAAAATTTAATTTAATTTAAGAAAAATAAAGATAATTTGTACAAAATTTTCTTTTTAAATAGAATTTTTTTCTTAAATTTTTCCCACCATAAAAAAGCATTAGAAGTTTTATCTCGAACATATGAAGAGTTTGTTTAATGGCTTTATAGGCCTAAATTAATAAGTAAATGTATGATTATATTTTGTTTATGATTATTCATTCCATTTAGGTATAATCTAAAGTTCATTTTAACTTTTAGGATAAATGATTGTTTATTACACCGTTCTAATTATATTAAAGTTTTTATTATGTCTATAACATCTAAATTTTGCTTTATACATTTAACCAAC
>NW_018214069.1:0-1118 GCF_001263595.1 Phalaenopsis equestris | reverse complement strand
GATATGTAAATACATAAGAATTGAGTGCTGCGTATGTAAATCTTCCTTAATTAAAATACCTTCAAGCTCTCATGCCACTGGGAACTTTTGGCTCTCCAAGATTTACAAAAGCCTCGGCTCGAACAATACGTAATGTAGCTGAATGCCATGACACTAGATGGTTCATGTAATTGCTCACGTATCTTCTTCTATCTTCCTTATAATCCAGATAATAAGCATGCTCCCACATATCAAGAGATATGATTGGAAAATCACCAAAAATTAGAGGGCAAACAGCATGTGATGTTCTAACCACAGCAAGCATTTTCTCCTCTCTCTTCAAGACTAGCCAAATCCAACCAGAACCAAACAATCCCATTGCAGATTCCATGAATTTATCCTTAAAATTGGAAAACGATCCAAAATCCTTTTCAATTTGATGAAGCAAGCTTCCCCAAGGCATACTGCCACTATCCGGTTGCATTGATTCCCAAAAAAAGTCGTGATTCCAAGCCTCCGCAGCATTATTGAACTCTGGTAATGGATTCCCGTTGTTGTAGGTGGTTTTGACAAGTTCTTCCAGGGTGCTGCCATATAATGAACTGTTCTTGAGCTGCTTATTCAAGCGCTCAACACAATCACGGTGATAAACTCCCCAATGTAGTTCCAATGTCCTCTTGCTCATGAATGGTTCTAAAGCATCAAGCTTATAAGGAGGGGTTGTAAGGCCATAGTAACACAAAAAACTGGCCGACTTTTCAGAACCAAGCGACCGTCTTTTCCCCACACGAACAGCTTTTGTTGAGCTCTTCGGTCTCATGTTTAGACCATGCGGTGAAGTAAACACAGATCCTTTGATCCAAAATATCCGTCCTTCTGAATTTCTCGAAGCATTCTTCCATCGAAATAACAAAGCATTCAGCAAAAGCACCAAATTCGATACGTTTGAAGAAGAGAAACTTAGCACTAACCTTAGGCAGGAATCCAACATCTCGGACAACCAATCCCAGCGCTGCCGAGCTCATCCTAGTCGAAGTGTCAGCAAGGAAGAATCCACTTCACCAACTGTGACAATCTAGACGGCGCTTGCGCTTCTATCGTAAATTGCAGGATAGGGCCCGTTTGGGGTGCGGCATCCT
>NW_018214068.1:0-1118 GCF_001263595.1 Phalaenopsis equestris | reverse complement strand
TTTTTTTTTCTCAAATCTTATTATTGAATATTTGTTTAACTAATATTATTTTTTAAACTCAATTTTTTAAAAAAATCAACTGACATTTACTGACCGAAAGAAATTTATTTTTTAAAATTCTTCGAAAAAATTATACTGCCCATCATAATTTCTTTAAATTTTATTTTTTATTATGAAATAATTATTTTTAATAACATCTTAAATGATGTTTGGGTGCACTGGTAACTCTTTTTTTCTTCTCGAGAAATATGAAGCCCAAATAACAGTATGTATAATTTAAATATGAAACTTTATGATAAAAAACTGCATCATAATCACTATATCACAGATAAAAACGCTAATTATAAGTATTTTTTAGCAACATTTATGTCATTTTATTTTTTTTAGATTAATGTCATATTTTGTTAGTGTAATTTTATTCTTCTTTTCTTTTTTTTAATATTTTGTTGTTCTTTTACAAGCTATTATATGCTAAAAATTTCATGACTGAAAATAGAGTTTATATGCGAATTCATTGCAAAAAGAACCCATAAATGAATACATAAATAAAAATAATACAAGAGACATTAATTTTTTTTTTTGCATGAAACCATAATGAAAAAAAAATCACATATTTTTACTTAATCAAAATAATTTACAATGTAAATGAGACAAGAAAAAAATAAGCTACTTTTAATAATTGAAGAAGACAACATTACAAAGTTGTGAGCCATTAATTAGTCTTTTTAATAATGGTGATCAGCCAACCATGATTTGATGACGATGATCAAAAAATTACAATTGAGCGATAATGATTGTGATATAATGATCATGTTATAATAATCAAGTATAGTCGTCGAGCAAGCAACGACACTCAGAAGATGATGATCAGATTATAGATATCAAATGACAAAAGATCAAAGAATAATGATCAAGGAGTTGACAACGTCGGTGATGGCGATCATCTACTTCAGCCATCTGGCAAAACTTTAAAGGCCCTCAGATCTCCAAACCTTCTCTAATTTACAATTTAAAAAGTTAAAATAGTCATACTTTTATGTGATACAAAAATTTTGAATATAAATAAATAAATAAACGTGTTAGATTTGTAAATAAACATGAATTAGGTGGTAAATAAA
>NW_018214067.1:0-1118 GCF_001263595.1 Phalaenopsis equestris | reverse complement strand
AAAAATGATTCATGTAGCTGGCCCCACTTAGTGGGGTAAAATCTGTTGTTGTTGTTGTAATCACATCAATATTTCTCAAATTTTAAATGATACATTTGAATTTGTTTAAATGTGATTTGATTAGCATATCTTTTTGTACATGGAGCTAATACAATTCTTGCTTTTGGTATAATTTGCTGGTGTCTTTTGGTCATGCACAATGACTCGCTTAATCACAATCATTTTATCTATTTCTATATTATCATTTTCACTCGTCATCATAGGCAACTTTTGAGTGCTTTCATTATTGGACTAAAATTCTATGTATCTTGGTTCTCTAAAGGTTACAACTCTCTAGCTACATGGCTATCACACTTATAATCTTGCTCTATGCTATTAGGAAAAGAAAGTGGGCTAGTTTAAATTGTGGAAAGATCAACCTTAAGAGCAAATATGATGGACTACAAAATAATTACTAAAGATTTCTAACAAAACAAAAAAAAAAATATATATATTTGAGATTCATTTTTACCCATGACAGCATATAAATCAAAATTTTCTTTTAAGCATTAAGATAGGTACATGGAGAGATTACATTTTGTTTAAATTTGTGAGATGAGGGTAAAGTACCGCTTTGCTAATATTAGAAGGTAGGGTAAAAGCAAATCGTTTGTTATTGTAGGTTTTTTTTCGAAGTTAAAACCCAAAAAGTCTATTGATTTAAAAAAGAGAAATAGCCATTGTTGTTCTCCTTTCTGAAATGAGAACACCATGCTTCTGCCGAAGACTCCTCTTTGTAGCAATGGGAAGTTTCCCTTCTCATTGTATAGTGCTTTCATTATTATATAGTGCCCAAAATCATACACTAGTGACCCTTCATCTGTTTATTTCTCTCTAAATTCCTGAAATTTATTTGCACGATTCAAAGGTTAATTCTTCCTATAAGTAATTATGATATAATCTAAATCAAGACTTTATAATTATGAAGATATTGTATTTCATTTTAAAAGAAGTAAAAATTTGGAAATAAATTTATCTCTATGAGGTGCATGCCCTCAAGAGTTGTTGATGCAACAACTAAATAAACTTTGAATGTGGTCGAAACAATATCATTAGAAGGTCCTTAAATTTTTTTTTTT
>NW_018214066.1:0-1117 GCF_001263595.1 Phalaenopsis equestris | reverse complement strand
CAATTGCTGAAATTCCAATACTAAGGATGGAACAATAGTCAGGAAGGCCGTGAGCTCTAAGAATGCATGTTGACACGAAATGGCATGGAACTAGAGATAAATGGATGAAATCGATTGCAAGCATCAAACATGACATGGCCAAGAAGCAATCACAGGTTGCAAGAGCCTGAAAGAGCACTGCACGAGAGCTGGAAACACAACTACGATTGGCAAGCAGAACAAAGCTGATTGCACCCAGTGTGAGGCATGTGAGAGGACTAAACATGTGGAATGCATGAGGCAAAATAGAAAATGTCATTGGCAACTAGGAAGGTATGACACACTATTTTGGTTTTTCAGATTTAAGGCACCGTTAACTCAACAGAAAGAAACCAATGGAAAGCTTAAAAACATGGAAGGCCTAATATAAGGAAAAAAAAGCATATCCACAAAAATGAGGAACTAGTCACCTTACTAGAGAAACATATTTTGTTTTGCTCTTGTGAAAAGCGTTGAAATCAGAATACAAGTCTGAATCAGCTATACTCCTCCTGGTTGGAGGTTTATAAATGTTCTAGGGTTGAAGAACGAGGATATCTTCTTTGATATCACTCCCCAAGTGAGGAATGTTTCTCGTTAAGGATTTGATTGGGATGTTGATAGGATTTGGAGGAGTTACAATATTTTTTTTTTCTTCCCCTTTGCTTCTTGTTAACTTCCAGTTTAAGTTGTGCTTTTAGCTTTGAGACTAGAACTTTAGGATTGAGCTAGCACGGGCTCCTTTGAAAAAATTGTGGCATCCTCATACATCAGAATTTATGAACCATGAAAGATTGCATGTCACTTATAAGCTTATACTACACACCATTTGTTTATGCATTTTATGCAAAGAGGATCTATTAGTTGGATCTCTGATTATTTCAATGAGGTCACCAAATCATCATTTTTTATTTATCAATAGAAAGTAACATGTGTACTTGCTTAGATTTTTATTTTTTAAATTTTTTTACACAAGCTCCTTTATTAACCTCATGAGTTTACAAGCTTTGAGATGGTTTTTCTCTCAGCATATAACACCTTGAGTGTGAAACTGTTTTAGTGTAGGGATTTAAGGTTTATTCAACACTTCAAATTTGGA
>NW_018214065.1:0-1117 GCF_001263595.1 Phalaenopsis equestris | reverse complement strand
GTCAGAAACATTAAAAGCGACGGTTATTCTCATCAGAACCGACGAAGGTTGATGGTCGAAAAAGTCCATTATTTTTGTAAAGGAGCCTTTGGTGCTATTAAGTAGTTATATTAGGTTAACAATTTATCAATTCAAACAATTTGTGTCAATGGACACTAAAGTCGACATAAACTATTTACGTCGATAATATTTGAGGCACAAGCTGCCTCTAATCTTTTACTACGAAAAACTGAAGCAAATCCCATGACAAGGTTTGTGTCAAAAAATTTCAGATGCTAAAACTACTCCTAATTTCTTGTAGTGACTTTGGTTGTTAAAGATCTCAAATGGAAAAAGATGATATGCCACATGAATTTTACCACTTAAGTAAGGAATATGGACCCTTGTCCAACGATCACAATATATAAATTTTTTTAGTTATAAATTGATTTTTGGAACCAAATGCCACTTAGATGACACCATTACTTGCCATAAGGTTTGTCTCATCACTCAGTATTACAAGCAAGAGTAGGGCTTGGCTATTAACCAAGATTCCCACTATTTACTTTCTCCTCACCATTGCTCTCACCAATGGTTGGTTTATATCCAGACTCCACATTTTCAATGCTTTTCTACATGGGTCTATAGAAAATAGTTCATATGGCTCAACTGGAAGGGTACACCCCCAACTTCCTTATTATGTCTATCATTTCATGAAAGCTCTATATAGCTATAAGCAGGCCTTTTTCCTTGGTTTAGCCTTCTCGATCATTTTTTCAAACTTGATTTCACACTAGCAGAATCAGTCTCTTCTTGTCATATAAATATAAAAGAATAATCTTTACTCTCCTCTTCTTACTAATCTATGTTAATGGCATTCCCTTAACAAGGAAATAATCTCATTGCCATTGCAAATTTCATTCAAAGTTTTGATACGAAGTCCAACGTGCATAGACTTAACAATAGTTCTCATTTTCTCGAAATACATGCCACTCCGACACGCTATGTTCTTATTCACCTAAGCCAAACTAAGAGTTTGTTTCGGGTAGCAACAACTTATTAATAAACTTCTGATAAGCTACTGAAAAATATTCAACTGACCAAAAAATTACGTACGCTATTACAATTTTTTTTTTTT
>NW_018214064.1:0-1117 GCF_001263595.1 Phalaenopsis equestris | reverse complement strand
CAGTTTATTATGCCAATCTATTTTGTTTTTGTCCAATGTTTTAATCAAAATCTGTACCAGTATTTTGTTTAAGGCCTCGGCCAGCCCGTTTGCCCTGCAATAGTAGATCGTAGAGTATCACCACTCTATCCCGTTTCACTTGACAAAGTTGTTCATTTTTGTGCTCTTAAAGGTTGTTTCATTGTCTAAAATCACTCGACGTGGTACACCAAGCTGGTAAACGATTTCACTCTTGAAAAATTAAAGGACATGATGTGTTGAATCCTCTCGTAAAGGTATTACCTCTACCCATTTGTAGAAGTAATCCATAGCTGCGAGAATGAATCTGTGTCCCTTAGAGGATGAAGAGTCTATTGGAGCTATTATATCCATTCCCCAACATTCGAATGACCACGAGGCAACAGTTGGATGTACCACATTCGGAGGTTGATGCAAGACCACCCCATGTACTTGGCAAAGGTGACACTTCTGGCTGTATTCATGAAACTAAACATTATTGCTGGCTAATAATATCTGAGTATTTTGATTTCATTTACGTTTTTGCTCCTAACTGGTGAGCTCCAGACAATCCAGCGTCTCTTTTATTGACAGAATTTTGAGCATCGGATCTGTTCATACATCGCAGCCACATCTGATCTAATGATTTTCTATAGAGGACATCAACCACTAAAACATATGACATAGCTCTCGTGATATGGTATTCTTTAGACTTGTCCTCTGGTAATTTTCCAGTTTGCAAATATTCTAAAAATGGCTTGCGCCAATCTTCGGTATTATCTGTCATTGCAGCAATCATCATTCCATCATTTTTTTTTGAGATTATGTAGATTTTAAAGAATATGTAGATTGTTGAGGTCAATCTAAGACAAAACCCATCTTCCTTATATTATAATGTTAATGGAATCCTTCGGGGGACACGCCAATTCTTTTGTAAGTTTTTCTAGAGCATCAGCATGGGTGTTATCTCCCTTAGGAATCCGGTAGAGAGTCATACTAGGGATTTGTTCAAGTAGCTTCATTACATACTGATGATATTCTAGTAACCTTGGCTTCAAAATCGTACTTTGTCCGGTGACTTGTTAAATGACAAGTTGTGAGTCGCCATGAATGACAATAT
>NW_018214063.1:0-1117 GCF_001263595.1 Phalaenopsis equestris | reverse complement strand
TGAATGAATATTTTAATAAAAAAAAGGAAGTTATCGGAAATGAGTTGACAGAACAGTGTTACAATCAGCACAGCAACTTTATAAAATCTGTAAAAGTTAAAATTGAATAATGTTGACATCAGCTCTGATGAAAGGAGCACTTACTAAACAAAAATTAATGGGATGGTGATGGGGAGGCCCATATTGTCTTCGCATAATAACAACTGAGTCGGCGTCATGCCCGGCACCCAGGCCATACCATCATATGTCTGGACCACCTACTACTCACTCACTCACTCCATCCTCCCCACTTAATTACCTCTTTACCCTCCTCCCCCAATTTTTCAAAATCCAACTAAATTCATAAATAATTTCCTCCTACAAAATTTATACATACAAATTTCAAAGAAATTTAAAAGAATAAAAAATACAAAATTTTTAACTTTAAAAATATTATAAAAGTATTTGCAAACTTGTTATATGCCGAAAAATCCATGACAATAGGGATATATTAACATCTTAGTATTGTATGAAAATTTAACATACAAACTGATAAAAAAGAAGATATCATAGAGAAGATATCATGAGTTTTTAGCAAGGACAAACATGTGATGGTGCTCTGCTTGCAGTGAGGCTCTTCAAAAGTGTTATTGCAACAAAAATATCAATGTGGTGGCAATAATATAACAACTGCTAGGAGATGACTACATCGGTCATGCGATTGCGACAGAGGCCAAACAGTAGTGGCAATGGCATTGCTATTGGTTGGGGTTCAACAACGATGGTGGTTGTGTGGCAGTGATCTAGGCAGTGGTCCAGCTACGGTGGTTCGAGGATGGAGACGATGGGTGACTGTGAGATAATGGCGACGGAAACATCACTAAATGGGCAACTTAGGTCAAATGATGGCTTGATTTCTCAATTTGCATCGATGTGCTGCAATGGTGGTGGTAATTAAGTGACCACAACTGTGGCTTGACAATGGCAACAGTGGTAGTAGCAATGCTGTCAATTGGGTGATGATATTTCAGTGACCAACATTTCATAAATAGTGGTTCGCATGGCGCCGACTGAGAGATGATGCCCAATGAAAGCACAGGTGTACCACAACAGTGGTGGCAACTAATGATAGTGATTC
>NW_018214062.1:0-1117 GCF_001263595.1 Phalaenopsis equestris | reverse complement strand
CTCATAAAAAAAGAAGAGAGAAAGACAGGGAAAGTCCAACTTCTTGGTATTTATGGACGTTGAAATCAACCTCACCAAAAAATAGGGAGCAATGAATATGTCATCAACAAAATTTCATCATCTAACACAAATATTATGGCATGGCAAAAATATCAAGGTAAGTTTTTGAGTAATGGACACATTTAAACTTCAATTAACTATAATCAAGAACTTTGATTTCAACAAACTCACCGTCAAACTAGTCCGCTCGATGAGATAAACATAATGACAATAAAATTGATTTAATTGGAGTCAAATCAAACCTAGATTAAGACATTAAGACATTTTTGAAAGCTTTTTGTGTCCAATTGGAAATTCAAACAAATTTCAATTCTTCCAAGAATATAGTCAAATCAAGCATCCAGTGGAGATTAATTTAAAGAGCCCAAAATCACCAAGTTTGACCTCGCTAAGGCACTTAAATTTCCATAAAATAATGTCTAATCGTGACAATCTATTTAGTTCATTTGATGAGTGATTTGGATTCCTTCTGTATTTATAGGGAGGCATCTCTCAGACTCTATAAATAGAGCCTTGCCCTCTTTTAATAGGGGGCCTAAATGTTGAATTGGAGGAAGCTCGAGAGTTGGTGTTCCACATCAAAATTCTAATAAATATCACCGGCTCCTGCAACTGCCAACCATCGTTGACCAACTGACCGATCATTATCGACCACCACAGCCACCCCTGCTCATCACAATGAAGCCCCTTGCAGAATCACGCGTGTTATGTAATCCTTGCGTACATTGCATAGTAACTAAGCATCGTGCCAAGTAACAAATCACCTCTAAGATGGTATAAGAATGCATCCCGAATAAGGTGGAATGATGTGCCTTGCAAATGCTATTTTAATGCTTTTCGAAGAAGATATGGCAACGCACCTTGCAATAACTGCTTACAATCATCGAGCTTAGGATAAAATGACTTTCTCCAAACTCTTAAACTCTTTCATTGTAGCCCACCAACTATGACCCATGTGATCCATAACTCATACATCTCCCAACTCCAGCCTCTATGACCTACAAAAGTTATTAAAGCACCTTCAACTCCCAACTATAGCCTTTGTAGCTTATAGATG
>NW_018214061.1:0-1117 GCF_001263595.1 Phalaenopsis equestris | reverse complement strand
AAAGGAGAACCCTTGGAAACCAAAAACCAATGGTTAACTTCTAAGGCATCGATTAGTTCTCAGGTTAGATATGAATCAATATATTTATTTATCCTGGTCTAATGATTCTGTTCATCTCTTTGGTTGGATGTAAGTCTCTATGCTTTCCATTCTAATGTGTTCACGTTTATCATATCAAACCTCCTTCAATTAGCTTTTAGTCTCTATGTGAATCCGTGTGATGTTATAACCTGATCTAATCACCACGTTCACCTTTTAAGTTAGACGTAAGTTCATATGGTTTTCCATCCTAAAATGTCCAAGTAAACCCAAATACCCACCATGAATCCTTAATGAATCATATTGACAAGAAATTTAAAATTCAAAATCCCCAAACAAACAAATTTCAAACCTCAAAATTTTAATTCCCCAAATAAAAAATTTCTAAATAACAAACAAACCTTAAAGTCCTTAAAATACCTATATAAAATTTTCAAACATTCCCATAACACGACTTTAATACTTCAAGTCCTCAAATAAAAAATTAAAATTTCAAATCCTTAAACACAAATCAAAACATCAAATCCTAAACACAACTTTAAAAATTTTAAAAATCCTCAAAACCTAAAACAAAATTTAAATCGACTCAAAAACTCAAATCCTTATTAGCAATGGCCTCGTTCCTAGCCTCAGTTGATCATCTTGGTAAACTCCAATATGTGCATCGTACTTTGCATAGTTCATCACACATATTTAGGTTTCATTTATTGAGCTCACTTTTCAGTCAACATTTTCTTTGGCTTATTTCCAATTGAATCTCATTTGAGCTTAAACTTGAACTAAAGCCTTATAAACCCTAATTTAAAATCTAATAAAATTAAATTGGAATCAACCAAATCAAAATAGAATCAAATATAACCAACATCAATCAAACCCTAAAATTGACCTAAAAATGAGCCTTAACCAACACACACCCTGAAATTATTATTCTCTTTCAAGATTATCGTAGGGCTGGAAACTTCATTTTGAAAATCGCATGATGTTTATTATCACATATAATGATTATAAAAATGAGTTCAATGATCGTATGACACAAATTTCATGTGAAACTTTTCACTTCAATTTTTCATTCATGCAT
>NW_018214060.1:0-1117 GCF_001263595.1 Phalaenopsis equestris | reverse complement strand
GGTGTGTTTTCAAAACGCTAGCGCACCAAATAAACTGCCCCTAAGGAATCCATTATATTGATATAATTACGTACTTACCATCTTGGTGCCTGAAGTGACCTGGCATGATCTCTAAAGTCGCACGTTTCACACGTGCTAATATACCTGGCTGCATAGAATCCATCCTTCCAACCGCCGGTATTTACGAGGGTGCCATCGACCGCAAACCCTCCGGAGGAGCACCATGGGTCCGTTAAGACCTACATAAATAGGTATATAATTCTCTCTCATCATTAACTAACTCTTCATACATTCCACCACTTCATTTTCTCATGAGTTTAGTTTCCTTATGAAATTGCTCACATGCTTTGCATTATCCAATTTTTTTATATATTAATATTTAAAATGTAATGTTTATATTCACATATATATTATTGTTTGGTTCATGAAAAAGGAATACAATATAAAATGAATATTTTTTAAGATAATATATTGTATTTGGCATATTTTGAACTTGATTAGATTGTGTTAAATGAATGCAAAACTTCTTTTTTTTTCAATTTGGTTTGAAAAAAAAAATGTCAAGTATGTGACCAACAGGTGGTGGTGGTGGGGATTGATGCTAGTGGTGGCTGGTGGCGGTCATGGCCGGGTTGGTGATGTTTGAAGTCGGAGGGGTCTAGCAAAAGTTGGCGCCTGATGGGTAACGAGCAGTGGGTTGTATGCAGTCAGCAAAGGTGGGTGGAAGTCGGATGGAGAGCTTCATGTATCGGCGACCTGACAACAGCCTTCAGGTGTCGGACTCCAGTGTTGGCACTTACAAAAAGTGATGTGTTTAAAATTATCTAAAATTAAACAAATTATAAATATATTGAAAATGAGATCCATAATGAACTCCTAAAACATTGTAAATTTATATAGCTTTTGCAATTCATTCTACTAAACACCTAGATCCTTTAAATTTCTATAAAATGAATGCAATGTACTCTTTTTATGACAAACCAAACAGCCCAATCTACTTATTTTGCTTTAAAAAAAACTTATATTTGAGATATTTCCATTACAATGTTAAGGATTTAGGTATTATATAAATAAACATTAAATCTTTTTATAGTATATATATATATATTTATATATT
>NW_018214059.1:0-1116 GCF_001263595.1 Phalaenopsis equestris | reverse complement strand
AATAATACTGGGCTTTTTTATTATTTTATTTTGTAAATTGTTGCCATATTTCTTTTATCCCGAATTGCTTTCAAATATACAATTTCAGGAAAATAGGTAAAAAGAGAAGGTTCATATAAATAAAATTAGTTTTAATAAAAGCCCACTTTTGATTATAATGAGTTTTAAATTTTGATTATAATGAGTTTTAAATTTTTTAATTTCTTTTGAGATGAATACAATATAAAAATTAAAAAAGAAATCAATTTTCAAATTTCAGACAGATCCCATCAATTTCTTTCCTTGCACAAAATTGAATCAAACCCATTCAACTTAAATTTAATTAATCATAAAACTCTTTTTTAAAAATAAAAGGGCTTAAAAAAAGGGTTTCAAGGGTATCCTAACTTAAATTTATTTAATCATTTAACATTTTAAATATATATTGAAATATATTACAATTATTATAAATTAAATTTAACCATATTCAATAATTATAATTATATTACAGTTATTTTCAAAATAAATTTATTAACTATGAAATTATTTGGTACTAAATTTGAAATATATTCTAGATGGTTTATGAAGAAATTTTTATCACCCAGCACGAATCTTGAAGTATTTTTAATAGTCACATTGTTCTCCCGGTTATGAATAAAATGATGTATTCTTACACTCACACACTTATAATAGATGTTTATGATGTAGTTTTTTTGTCTTCCATGTCTTTCTTGCAAAAAATTATGGTATTTCCTAATTTATCTGTGTGCTCTTGCTCAGCAGCAGTGGACATTGTGACGGTAGGGTTGAGAGAGCAGGAGAAGATGGAAGAGCATGAACAGACCGGGCCATGGGAAGTGCAGTTTGAGAATTTTATGATTTATGTGTCCTATATTTTGTTAATATCACAATCCTGCCATCTAATTTTAATCAGCCTTTCATGATGCAGTTTAAACCAGTAGAGATAACAATGGGTTAAACGATTGTAATTGGCCTCTTTTAAAGACATTTTTAAAAGTGTTAATAAAAAGTGCGATGATATGTTCCATTTTTAGTGGTGTCTATTATTGGTGTGATGAATGCTTTTCTTCTTCCATATTTTTGCTCAAATTTGATGCAAGAATTTATATAATATGG
>NW_018214058.1:0-1116 GCF_001263595.1 Phalaenopsis equestris | reverse complement strand
AAAAAAAAATCAATAGAAAAAAGGTTCAAAAAAATAAAACAAAAGATGGAAGCTCCATCAAAAAGAGGAACTTCACATGGTAAAATATTATTTGCTATAACTAATAAGATCATTGAATAACAAGTCTATACATTAAAGGCAGTTACAAATATAATTAAATGATGAAATCCATATATGGTGAAACCTAATAGATTTCTCCATCCTATACGATCTCCCCCATCTTCAAGATTCTCATAGACAACATTTTTGCAGATTCAACTCTTTCTTATCTATTGTGACGATTTTTGCTATTAGAATCAGTAACATAACCATGCCTTCAAGATTCCTTCTTGTCATTACTATGCGTTCTTGACTTCTTAGATACTTCTTTCTCATCTTGCTCATAGTTTACATATCCTGCATTGCGATGATGTTTTCTATGCATTTTATCCTTGGTCTTTTTCTTGCTTCCTATGCACCATTCTATGTATTTGGTGGCATCAATGTCTTCACTTTCTAAATCATCCCTTCTTGATCGTTTCTTCACTTTGTCCTATACATGTTCTCTATCTTTCTCCATCATTCCCATTTCTTCTCTCTTTCTCACTTTTTTAGCCTTCTCTTCATCTCTTTAGCGTGCCGTTAATTTTGTCTTCTCTCGTAAATGAGAAATATAATACTCAAAAATCTCCCTTGTAGAGCACTTTTCTAGAATACATCCATCTTCTTGGCTATCTTCAAAAAGTGATCCAGTCCTCCCATTTTGAAGATGCACTTATATCTTTGATTGAATAAAGCAAATTGAAAAAAATTATCCACAATATTCTAGCCAATTTTAGCTTCTTCATTCCCTTTTACCTTTTGGTACTCCAAAGTTCGTCTTTTGATGAAACTAAAGTTTATCTCAAATAAGCCTTTCAATGTATCATTCTCAAATAAGCCTTCAACTTATCTAATCTCCATGTTGATGTCAAAATAATTTTTACAATCCCAATAGCATCTTTGACTACTGCCTTGTCATCATGAAACTCCTTGTCAAGTTCCTTTGCAGCATCTTCGAAGTCAATTAATTGCTGTTGAACTAGAAGTATTTGATGAAACTACCAAATATGATGTGGAATCTTTGACATTCATGCA
>NW_018214057.1:0-1116 GCF_001263595.1 Phalaenopsis equestris | reverse complement strand
CCCTTTTTGGGCATTTTCTCTAGAAAATTCTACCAAACCGGTCATGGGGCAAGTTGGGCTTCCCTAAGGACCTTTCAAACTGTCTTAGTCTAAGAGAACATATATGCGCAGATAACTGCAAGTGAGCTGCTAGCCTGAAGTCTGTAATTGCCTGGTTAAGTCAATCAATTGATCGAACTTTGTGGCCGAACTGTCTAATCATCTCGGTGAGTTTTCTCCCTTCATAGCTTGGGTTCGCTGTGATCCCAGTCTATGGATTTTGGGCATATATAACCTTAACAAATGCCAATCATCTTAAACAATGCTCTCCAGCCTACTACCACAATGCCAGGAGTCGGTTGACAAATGAATGATCAGAATTTTAGAAACAGAAAGTACACCTTAGTGAGACTAGATCGCCCCAATTAGAAACCTGAAAAACTTAGATGATAGGTTTAAATAAAAAAAAATTAAGAGCTATTAGCACTGTACCTTAAAACGTGATCCGATTGAAGAAAATTTGGAGGATTTTGACGTTTCCTCAGGAAGAGGCGGAAATAACCCCGCAACAAAAGGGCACTTAGAAGGACTTAACAAGTCTTGGTGTTCTGCTACCACATAGTCTTTGTTCTTGTCCAAGAAATGATCAGCTTGGTATTTTACCTACAGCCAAAGTTGCTTGAAGATTATGAATAAAACATTCATAAGAAAAAAACAAAAGAACAGGCTGAAATGCTATGTACCTCCCCAGCATAATGACATATTGTAAAATCCGTGCGGGAAAGTTTTGGCTTCAAGAAACGCTTGTTATTTTTAAAAGTCTGATATAACTTCTGAGCAAATGTTTCATGCGTTGATCTAGGAAACATGCTGCATGAACCATCCAAAACAGACAATCATTGGTACTACAAGCAAAAATTAAGCATCTTACCAAGAGAAATATAGTAAAAAATGTACCAGGCTTCATCCAGAAGTGCTATGATACCCCCAGGTTTCTGTGAACAAAGGTTTGGTTACAAATTAAATGAACAATTTTGTGGGTTTAAGATCTCCATAAAAGATACATAGCAACTAATCTCCATATAAGTTGATGAAACATAGGTAAACAAATATCATCAAAACAGTCTTCATTCAAAA
>NW_018214056.1:0-1116 GCF_001263595.1 Phalaenopsis equestris | reverse complement strand
CCTGAAACGCACAAGCTGCCCCAAACGAACCCTAATCAATCAACTTCATGTATCCTCAGAATCTTTCATGTCTCTTTGATCTTCTCTTATAATGTAGATAAAATAAAACATTTGAGCCAATAGTCTTATATTCATAGCAGTTGCAATACCATAGTCCAATTTCATTATCATCAAAATTAATCTCAGTAGTAATTATCCACTGTTTCATTCTTGGTGAACAACCTAGACAACGCATTATCTTCTTTGCCTTATGATCAACTTCTTTTAAGTGAATATATACTTAAATCTAATAATCAATTAAATCTCACATCTCATATTCATCAATTTGAGAATATAACAAGATAACATCTATAAATATAATTACAAATTAATCCAAATATGACAAATACCCCATTTATCAAATCATTTTATATAATTTTGATGCAATCATTACCTCAAATGTCATCTCCTTCATAATAAATATAGTCTTTAACAAATCCTCATCTTTTACCTTCAATTGATAATGAACATATCTTAAGTCAATATTAATATATGGATACTTATTTTTAATTATGACATAATTCAACAACTCTAATCAATACACATGTGCACTCATATCAATTTTATATTTCACAGATAATATAATGGTTCCCTAAGAGAATACACTATATCCAATAAATTCATTCTTTATCAACCAGCTCATGAAACTGAGTCATTCTCCTATAATTCCTTAGGATTTGTTCTATAGGACCTTGCAATTATATGTTTCATACCATGTACCATAAAAGCAATTTCAAAATCAAAAGGTAAGTTCACCAACTCACTAGAAAATAAATTAGTAAACTTGTTCTTTATAAAGACTTTGTCTACACTACCTTACTCCCATATCTCATTTATATGAAAAATCATATTCCTAAGTGTCTCCAAGCCATCTACAATACACACTAGAACACTATTACTGAAAAAAAATATGACCCTTTATAGACTCTCCAGGTCCAAACCTAAATTTCTTTCTATTGTAACTATTTTTGGACTGTTCTCCATTAATCCTGTCATTACTAATACCTCATCTATAATGTACAATCAAAATGTCATTCTAAATAAGACTTCATCATTCTACTAGTTCAATAAAACCTT
>NW_018214055.1:0-1116 GCF_001263595.1 Phalaenopsis equestris | reverse complement strand
ATGAGGTAGTAAGGTTTGGTTTTGGTGCAGAAGCAAACTGCTGCGATTGTCCGCCGCTGGTGTGAGTATCTTCCATCTCCATGTTGGACATTCTAACTGTGTCTGCCGGCATGGCGACTGATGTCTCCTGTTTTGGTTTCTTTGTTTTCTGCTCCAGTTGGTAGCCAGGCAAGAAGCTGCCCACTACGACCTTATGCATGAAAAGTTAAAAAAGTGATATTTTTTATGTGATATGAAAAATTTGGGCGGTATAAACGTAGAGCGGGAAATTTATGTGTTAAACATGTAAATACATGGGATTTATCTTGAATAGGATTTAGTAAATCCTGTAAATCTGGATTTAACAAATTTGCTTGAGGAAAATGGTTGTACCTGAACAGGACTAGCAGCAACCAAAAGACCAGCAACCCCTCCTCCAAGAACACGTCCATCAGGGCTTGCCAATGAGACACTCATCCCACCAGAACGGCTCTTTGTTCCGCCATTTTCATTTGGCATGAATGATCCTGATAAGGAGAGTAACTCAAATATGCCCTGCAAAAGAGAGCAAATGGATGCTGTATTCAGTCGAAATTTAACCGTGAAAGTAAAAAACGTTTAAGCTGCATCATTTTTTTTTATTGATTGCAGAAGATGAAAATCACAAAGGGATGCACTGAGCAAACTAAAACCCAACAATAGTACAAAATATGTCTTGAGAAGTTTTTCCGGCCAAGAAAGCAAAATTTAATGGTGGCACATGCTCATAGAAAACTGAATGGGACTGAAAACATCTTAGCTGTAGATATATACGCACAATGAGTCATAAAATGCATTAAATTTGTCTGAAGTATCAGCTAGAGATGCATGCCGGTATTTAGTATTGCTCTTCCATTTTTGCATTTTTGTTTGATTGTAAAATGAATCTTTTTCAAGGATGAATTATTGTTCCTAAAAATTCTATTATTTTTTTTAACCGATAGATAACGGCTTATAACCTAAACTTCAAGCAAATAAAATCTTTCGACAGTTTTGTAGTTAAAGTCTTAGCATGAGCCAATACTTCATAGAGGTTGTACCCGCATCCCAAGTGAAAAAAAATTACAATCAAGAGTATAAGATTTGAATAAAGATGAT
>NW_018214054.1:0-1116 GCF_001263595.1 Phalaenopsis equestris | reverse complement strand
ATATATATAGATTGTTTTAGTTTTAGTTTTGAGTGAAGATCCAACATGCAGACATATAAAAGTTGATTGTATAAAACACCAATTTTTTTGCATGAAAAATTAGAAAATGGAAAAATGCATTGGGTATGGCCCAATTCAAATGATTGCACTAGATTTTGTTGTTAGTGACAATGATATCTTCCAATAATTATTGAAGATATTGATAGAATATATCAGACATGGTCTATGGATGAATTTCACGATGAAAATTGGAGGAGCCTTAAGTCATTGTCAAAGGACTTTTATGGTATATGTTTAATCAATCTTCTTTGAGGAGAAGAGAATACAAACCTAGAAATCTAATATAAATCTTGGTGTTGACATTAAGAGTCGGAGTTGGTGTCAATAGTATGCATCAATTTTTTTTGTGATAATGTGCATGAATGTTATTGTCAATAGTGAGTGATGATTTTCACGAGCGTCATTGAATGTGTTGATGGCATGCTTCAATCTTACTTTTGATGTTGTTCATTGAAGTTGGTGGGCAGGGGCAAAAAAAGTCTTCGAGCATTGTCTTTTTTTTTTTTGATACAATAGATTGATCTTATAAGCATTTATCAATCTTTTAGATAACAATATACATTATTTTTTTTTGTGAGAATGAATGATAAAGCCGGCGAGTAACAATATTTATGTCAACTTCATGCATTGGCCTTATAGGTAATGACGTGGACCAATTTTGTTGGCAACTACATGAAGCTAAGTCAGTGAGCGCCAACATTTATGTCGATGACATGCATCCATATAAGCAATGATGCGAGACGATATTTTCTGTGATGGCATACAATAAAGTTAGAAGAGAGTGATAGTTATGTAACAAAAAATAGGAGATTATCGCCAAATAGTGACGGTCAAGAGAGTATAGTGAAGCAACGTTGGACTGAAGATCGTAGTTGAACAACATTGACCTGTTTATTATAGTTAGATGATGGTGTTCAATGGACTATAGTCACGTGACAGTGGTCAATGATGGTGGTTAAAAGACATTAATCAAGCGAAAATCATGAAGAAATTATACTCAAGCGATATTGGTCGCAAGATCATTGTCTAGAAACGATATTTAGGAGACTATAATCA
>NW_018214053.1:0-1116 GCF_001263595.1 Phalaenopsis equestris | reverse complement strand
TTTGTGGGCCCTTAGCTATCATTATAAACCATGGAGAAGGGATATGTTGGTTTGTATTTCAAGCATGGGTACACTTATCGAGTATTTTAGTAAGTTGATAAGTTTCGCACCAATAAGAACTAAAATTTTTATTGATAAACAAAGGGGATATAATTTTTCAATATAATAAAAATTAGGATGCTCAAGAAGAAAATGTCATAACTTAACTCTCATGAGAAATAGACTCACATACAAGACTTGACTTAAAGAATTGTGAATGATGAGACAGTCCTATTTAAGTGGGAGTCCTAGTGAGTAGATAAAGTTCATGATACATATCAACATTGTCAATCATCTTCCTCAAAATCCATCACCTGAGATTCATACAAATTATGGTAGAATTTAGTAACACTATTCATGACAAAAGTAAGTTTCCTAATAGACAGTAAATTGCAATTAAATTTAGGAAAATAAAACACAGATTGAATAGTAGGATTCTTTGTAAGATTCATAATTCCTCTTCCTTCTAAGATAGGAGGGAGTCATATGAGGTTCTAACTACAACATGGTTTTTACAAGAATGGAAGGGTTGGAAAGCAGTGAAATTGCCTGTCATGTTATCAATTGCTCCAAAGTCCGCTATCCGAGGTTGATTCTTTATGTTGAGAGCAACAAGAGCAGATAGAAGACCTTCTTAATGTGCTAGAAGATGGGTAAAAGACTAAGAATATTGTCCTGAAAACCTTTGGAGAGTTCAAGTTGTTTCTTGTTGAATGGACTAGGTTCATGAGGCTTGTCTTCTCTTGTTTTTGTGTTTGCTTAATTTTTCTAATTACCTTTGACTTTGATGGGTTTCCAATCTGTAGACTTTTCATAAAATTTTCAAAGCTTCTTTTTTAGATGACTATCTTTCTTGCAATATTTACGCCTTGGTATGATGTGGGACTTTTTCATCCAGCAGTACTGTAGCGGCTATGGTATTGTGGACGTTGTTACTGTAGTTGTTACAATAACCACGGCCTTTTTAGCTTCCCCCTCCTTTTCACTCCTTTCCATAAAGAGTCTCCTTATTCATTGTCTACCTTATCTACCGCCTTTCACTTCTATCATATTTTAAATCCCTTCTTTTTTCATCCC
>NW_018214052.1:0-1116 GCF_001263595.1 Phalaenopsis equestris | reverse complement strand
AAAATATATGTCAAAATTATACAAGCGCACATTCTGCCACAGCATCATTTTTCACATAAATTGACAATAATGTTACAATTGAAGGCTTTCCACATCATGATTGCTGGCTGAATTCCTCAAAATTTTAAAACTAAGCTACATTTAATCCCTGTATTTTACTAAGAAATTCCAATTTGCTCCAAAATTATAGCAGTACTTGAAGTATGGTTTTGTGGCAAATTCTATGAAAAATGCTTTTCCAAACAAATATGCTTTTAGAATGTACATCATCTTCTGCAAACTCAACCCAAAAATTTAAAATAAAATAAAATAAAACTCCTCATATTAAGCTTTTGCACAAGATTTACACAACTATACAAATTTACCAAGAACAACCCAGAGAGATTCAGTCTTGCAAAGGGGAGGGAAGTCACTTCATGGCTTACAGAAAGACATGCAAATCAGAACACTAACACCAAATTCATCGTTTCTAAACAACACCCAGCCCCAACTATCCCCCATGTCGAGAGTTATTTTATTTATTTATTTATTGTTTTGAAAATCATAGCTTAAGTTAAAAGGAGTTGTCAACTCTTAGCATACTTACAGTGGATATTAATGGCGGAAGGTCTTCACAGCTTGATCAATTCTTCTCCGGCAGAGTGGACAATTGGTCAAGTGCGAAGAGCAGTTTGTGCAGCAGCACATATGACCACAACTGCAACACATTTTAAACCATTATTAAGACAATGGAGTGCACCGTTTTTAAGAAATTAGTAAAATGCTCTCTATGGAAACAACTGAATTTTGTTTTTTTAGCAAGCAAGAGTGATGCACTGGCAAGATTTGTTAAGTTTGTTAGATTGGCATGACAATCATAGAAGAGAATTTATAAACAATAAATTTGAAACATTTATGATAAATAAAGATTAGTCTTAGTTTTCAATGTATATGACAATACTAGCAGAATTATGTAACAACATACAAGAAAAGACTCCTATATATATATATTTTAATTTCAAATGGAATGGCCTGAGGCTATTATACGAGCCTCGGCCAACCCGATGCGCCAAACAATTCAAGTACCACACCCTCCACTAGCGGGAATCGAACCCCAGACCAGAAGGGACTTACAAC
>NW_018214051.1:0-1116 GCF_001263595.1 Phalaenopsis equestris | reverse complement strand
TATAACACACACACACGCACACTCGATAAGTCTGAAGAGTTATCTTCTACCTTCTCACACAAAATGAATTGAAAATAAAAAATAAATAAATAAATTATTAGCGATACCAAAATTTAACTTATTTTAATAAAAGAATATTTAACTCTTCACCTTTAATTTCTTAGGAAATTTGACTCTATGTGCCTCATAATTCTTGATATTAAAGAAATATGCTACATTTTTATTTTATTGGAGGAATATGCCCCAATCCTAACTCACTGTCAGCATATATATACTAAGCAGTTATCTTTATATGTAAATAATCTTCTTGAGATTCCTCATTTTCAATCACAAGCCATCAATTCAAAACCTTCAAACAATTATTTCAGGAACAAAAATATAAATAAATAAAAACAAAAATAATTAAAACAATTATTTCCTGAATGATGATGCTCATCTGCTGAAATCGTATTATTTTTAATATTTTGGCCTCAATACAAATCCTGCCCATTAATTTTAGTTAATTAGTTTCAATGATTAAAAAAATATGTGAAATTTAAGTTAGCCATCCTTTTTTATTAAAAAATATTTACAATTCGTGTTCGACTCATTAAGTAGCTTAAGTTCAAATCGTTCGTTAAGTTAGCAAGCTGAACACGAATAAACTCTTAAACTCAAAGTATAAACGAGTTGAGCACGCACAACCCTTTGTTAAATCTTACTCCACTCGTTTTAATTCGAAATAGAGAAATTATATATATTATTTATATAATAAAAATTATACTTATCTATATTTATATTTAAATAGTCATAGTTTGGGTGACCATGTGGTTTTGCACTTTTTATTGCATATGAATGATGCAACTTCAAATCTAACTCTCCATCAGTTTTTCTGATTAATTTAAAAGAGTCAATTTCGAGACGAACTCGAACACGAATATGTAAATCGTGTCTAACACAAAAGCTCTGATCACGATCACGTGTAACTGCGAACACGAGCTAATTTTGAACATAATTAATTTTAAACGAGCTCAACACGAGGCAAGTCTGAGCTCGCTCAAACTCGGCTCGTTTATAGCCATACAGATTACTCAAGTTCTATGTATTCACGTCACATATCACCTTAAAGGCAAAAAA
>NW_018214050.1:0-1116 GCF_001263595.1 Phalaenopsis equestris | reverse complement strand
CTCACCAACCTCTCCAATCCTTCCGATGAAGATCCCCCGATCTCCGCCGCTCGCCGCCCCCTCTCCTTCCACTCCCTCGCCCTCACCCTCATCTCCCTCCCCTTCTCCCCTTCCATCACCTCCCTCACAATCCCTTCCACCTTCTCCCTCCTCACCTCCCCCTCTATCTCCACCCCCAAACCCCATTCCCCACACACATACCTACAGTTAGTCTGCTGCTCCGCGAAGAACGGCCAACAAATCATCGGCACACCACCGCATATACTCTCCACCGTCGAATTCCACCCACAATGCGTCAAAAACACTCCCACTGCTCCGTGTCCTAGCACTTCCTCCTGCACGCACCACGCCGCCACTTTCCCTCTCCCATCTTCTTCCATTCTCACCAAAACCTCATCAGCCGCCGCCCCCTCATGCCCTCGCACGAGATCCGGCCTCATTATCCACAAGAAAGGAAAACCGCTGTTCTTCAAACCCCAAGCGAATTCCCTTAGCTGATCGGCCGTGACCACCGTTATGCTGCCGAAGTTGACGTACAGAACAGAACCGAGATCCTGTTTGTCAAGCCATTGGAGGCAGCTGAGGTCTTCTTTCCATAGGTTGGAGCCGATGGAGTTGGTGTTTGGGGTCGGTGGGGAGAGGAAGAGAGGGAGGGGGCCGATTGTGTAGAGATTTGGAAAGATGGAGCCGAGAGCTTGGATGACGCTGCGTTCAAGTTCGTCGAAGGTGTTGAGGATGAGTCCGCGGGCTGTGCGAGCGTTCTGTGCTTCGTTGCCGTCGAAGTTGAGCATTATGTCGTTGGGGTCCGTCGTGCGGATGAAGCTGGGGAAGTCTTTGAGCCGGATGTCTGGCATGCCGGGGATCCAGTCGATTGGGGTTTCTAGGTAGCCATTGTTTAGGTAGCTTTCGTCTGCACAACCAATACAGGCTAGTAAAGCTTTGAGGGGGAACAAACAGACACTAATTAAAACAAGCACGCACCTTTAAGTGGAACATAGCCTCTTTTTATCAGCTCAGCGAAGTGAAGATACGCCATGAAACCACAAGCGCTCGTCGTCCAGAACACGACGGCGGGGATCCCCATCTCCTCCGCCACTCTCTGTGCAAACGTCATAA
>NW_018214049.1:0-1116 GCF_001263595.1 Phalaenopsis equestris | reverse complement strand
ATAATAATAATAATAATAATCCCAGATAGGCCTGAGTAATGATATTTTTCATGTGCTTTAAAGATTAGAATAGTATACAAGTAAATATAAAGATTTACATGCTACATAGATAACTACATAAAAATTTAGGCCATTTGTATCCGTAACACTCAATTCATATATATTTAAATATCTGACACCGAAACTTTACTTTTTACCTTTATATCACTCAAATCCTCATGTTACATCAATAAACCATTACTTCGACTTAAAAAAAACATGAAATACACGTTTTGATGTAAACGTAAGGTGGCATATATGTGCAAATTGAAGTTAAGCTGTCAAATATGTAAATACATGGGAATTAAGTGGTATGTATTTAAATCATCCTAAAAATTTTTTATGTATGTACATAAATCTCCCGATTTTCTTATACTTGGTAGACAACAATCTATTGATGCATGTGGCTTTTGATGACACATGCAGTACAGAGCTACATCATATTCCGAGCAAAAATGAAGAAGCCTTATTTTTCGGCTGGCTCGGAATCACTGGAATGCACTCTTTTCTCTCTGGATGACATACCCTTCGGATCACTCGCATTTTCATCAGTATACGTCGCATTAAAAATGGTACAGAATATATGGTATTTATTCTCACATTATTTGGAAACCTTTGTTATTGATCCTCATCTTTCTCTGCTTGCAGTATGCTGAAGATGTGAAGAATGAGAGGCTTAGGTTTCACTACTGCATCATAAACAAGAGGTATTCAACTCTTCATGCTTCACTTTAAAGCATATATTAAAGGCCCGTTTTACATTACTATTTATTTATTTATTTTTGACAGACCTGGAGCAAGCCTATCTGATCCCAATGGTTTTGATTTGGAACATCACCTGCATTCATGAATTTTCGGAAAGCCTGAGTTTCTCAGGTTAGTGCTTTTACTTCCCCTGTAATTCTTCATAACATGTGTTCCGGATCATGATTTGTCTGCTGCAATGGAGCTTTTAACCACTTTGCCCATCTAATTTAGTAATCCTTCACTAAGGTTAGGGGTTGGGGTGTAAAGTTTCTTTTTATAGATCAGTCCCTTGGTTTATCATTTGCAAATATGCTGTTAAGTATATTATAT
>NW_018214048.1:0-1116 GCF_001263595.1 Phalaenopsis equestris | reverse complement strand
TTTTTTTATTTATAGTTATTATTACATATCATATTTTTCTTAAGTATGATGCATCCTCATTAATTTTTATCATTTGACATTAATCTCGAGATGATTAACACGATTCTCAAAATATTTCAAAAAAAATCAAATTTAAATTTAAAATCATTTAGAACTCCAATTTCAATACTTTCAGTCAATTTGATCGACTCGACAAGACGAACACAATGACACTAAAATCAATCTAAATCCAAGTCAAAGCAAGTCTGGATCAAGCCATTAAACCAATTTTGACATTATTAAGATAATAAAATGTCTATAATAAGCCGTCCAATCGTGGGAATATCTCTAGGTCATCTGATTGAGTGGTTTGAATTTTTTTCTTTTTTATAGAGGACAACACTTGTAGGCCTATAAATAAAGTTGCACTCTAATCCCTTCATGAAAGGGATCGAGGAGGGAGACCTAAAGCTGGACCGAGAGAAAAATAAGTCGAAATCGGGTGTTGTTCTGGATCGAAGACCCGACATACATTTCCTGCTCCCACAACCATTGACCATTTTTTATCACTACTCGTCAGCAGCCGTCAACCACCTTCGACTGCCCCTTGCTTGATGATGTAGATAAATCATATGGTATAACGATACACACTGAAGATGGTGTAACAACGCCCCTCAGATATGGTATAATGAAACACTATGATGATAGTGTAGTGATGGACCACAAATACAGTGTAATGTTGCATCTAGATGTAGTGTAACGATACACCTCAAAGTAGGTGCAATAAAACACCTCAAATATGGTGTAACAGAGCACCCCAAGTAGGTGTAACTCACCGCAAAAACTACTTACAACTATCGTACTCATAATACAATGATCTTCATCAAACTCCTAAAGTTTTTTCATCACAGCTTTCCACTACGGCCTACGACCGATGTTGTTCACTATAATTGTAGCCCCTTAATACGACCTTGGTTGCTAACTAACACTACTATAACTTACCACTATGGCTTAATGACCAACTACGACCTATGTGGGTCACAAGTCCCAAAACTTCCAATTGTGGTCACTGTGGCCTACGAACGTTTAAGCAACACACCACTATGGTCTATGTGAACAAGTACAACCTACATGGTC
>NW_018214047.1:0-1115 GCF_001263595.1 Phalaenopsis equestris | reverse complement strand
TCCACTTCTTCAAAACACAAATTATTTATAGATTCGGAGTTCCTCGAAGAGTCATCTCAGACAATGAAATATCTTTTAAGAATACAAAATTAAACAATTTTATCCAAAGACACAAAATAGATTGGAGGTATTCAACCATTTACTACCCTAATGCTAATGTTTTAGCTGAAACTTTCAATAAGACATTAGTTCAAATTTTGAAAAAGACATTAACCAGAGTCTATGATAATGGCATGAACAGTTAGTAGAAGCTTCATAGACTTATTGTACCACATACCACACACTGACACAGTCAACACCGTTTGTGCTGGTGTACAGATCTGAGGCCATGCTTCCACTTAAAGTACAACTTCCTTCTCTCAGAATCGCTTTGGCAAATTAGATGATAGAAGAAGACAATGCAAAGCTATGACTCGAAGAGCTCAAAAGTTGGGAGGGCAAGTGCTTATAGGCCTAGCAAAATATGGAACTATACCAGGCAAAAATGATACGGGCCCACGATAAATTAATTCTTCCAAGAGCATTTCAAATCGGGGATTTGGTTTTGGTACTATGAAGGCCTATCCTCGCTCATCGAAAGATAAGTGAGAAATTCGAATTGATATTGGAGGGTACGTATGCTGTTGAAAAGACACATTCAGGAGAATCCTACCAGTTAGTCAATTGCCAAGGAGAAATAATCATGCCCCCAATCAATGGGCAGCATTTGAAAAAATATTATACGACATGAAAATGACTTATTTTGTAAACTGGGGAAAATAATAATGAAAATTAAAATGAGTTCAAGTTTGTTTCAATAACATAACTGAGACTTCCGTCTTTTTATACTTCCTTTTTGCTCATTAAGTGGGTGCTCTTGAGCGTGATCTCTTAAAATAAAATAAAAAATTGATGAATGAATGATAGTAATGAGATAAAATCTCTTAATTTTACATTAACAAACTAAAATTGAAATCAAGTCTAACATGTTTACATTACCCTGTAAAATTGAAATCAAGTCTGACATGTGGGATTTCAATGCAAGAAACATAAACATACACAACTTACAAAAACTTGCCTTATCCACATTTGTAGCAATCTCTCATCTCATACAAGTCTCTCACAACTCACAAAAC
>NW_018214046.1:0-1115 GCF_001263595.1 Phalaenopsis equestris | reverse complement strand
GATTCTATGCTTTGTAAGACTTCGCTTTTAACACAAGGATGGCGCGCCTGTTCTTTCTAAAGTTTTGAAGGTGCATCCAAAGACATTAAAAAAATAGGTGAACAGGTTATATAACTCTTGATTTGAGCTCTATCTTCAAGTAAAAATTACAAGTGAGACTATTATTAACTAATGATAATATATTCTATGTCCCTTTTTATAAAAAAGAACATTGTTATAGGCTTTTAATTTCTATCTAAATGGCCACTGAAATTTACTATTTTGATTATATTAATCCATGCTGATACCTTCTATTCCTATCGAGATGTCTTCTAATTTGGAGTATTTGCGACATAATTATGAATATCATGTCAGAATTTTCACATAAATTGCATCAGAATAATCTGATACAAATTTTCTTTTCCAGGATCAATAAAGACTAATAAAAAAAAAAGGTTCGAGTTTGAATGATTCTATACCGCAGTGTGATTGAACCTTACCCAATAACATGACAGACGTTTTAGTACTTAATTGCTGCCCACAAGTTTTTTCGTGTAAAATTATATATAACAAACAATATAAAAAATACACTAAAAAATAGAAATTTAATGCTCATAGTAACAGAAATAATAAATAAAAAATTACAGATAAATATTCAGAACAAAAGGAAATTGAAAATTTCAGTGCAAGCAAATCAAATATCAAAGCTACCCAAGAGAAAATCTCGTTAAGAGTATAAATGAATTAAAGATAAATTAAAGAGCGAGCCATCGAAAACATTAAAGCTAAAATGCCAACAAGCAAACAAATGCTTCTAAAATTAAATAAAAAATGATGCAAGCAAGGCTATATAACAGCTAAATAGTTCTAAAAAACTCATCATTTTCCTAAGGATACGGGCAAATGAAAACACAACTGGGCTTAATCATGAAATTTCATAAAGGCTCAATAAAAGAGCTATGAAGAAAGTGGCAATCGAAGATTGTGAAGAGATTATTATTATTATGTTAAACAGATTATTGAAGGCAGAAAACTTGTAACAATAAAGTGAATGAATTAGCTACCAGAACTAATGGCTTGAAATAAAATTAGCATGTCATGCCACTTCTAATATAATTAGTAAGTCACACCGCTTC
>NW_018214045.1:0-1115 GCF_001263595.1 Phalaenopsis equestris | reverse complement strand
TTGATGCTCACATCAACAACAAAGTAGATGCACATTATTGTTAAGAAAATTGATGACCGCTGTCAACATTAACCTCGACATACATCCTTGAAATCAACCCGCACATTTATCATTGTTAATAAAGCTCATGCAAGTAATCAATACTAACATAGACACATGATATCACAAACAAGCTCTACTCTCTCTGTTGGCATCATCAACCTTGTCCCCCAATTTCAATACTAAGGTTTATTTATACTTGATTATGTTCTCCTCTCTTCTATAAAAATGTTCAATTTAACTATCTTTGATCTCTTAGAAGTAATTCTAGCTCAAAGCTCATCCAAGTTTTACCATGGAGTCCATTCTCCTCAGTTCATGATTATTATCCTATATTAACTCATTTTTCATATTTAGGGAAGCGACTTATTTATAATTAATAATATATATTGTTAAAATCATTTCAACTGAGTTTGAACCATGTGATTTTTTAGGCTTCCACGTGAATATTGCATTTTTATGAGTCACACTAGACTTATTTTATCTTTAAATGTGCAAAATCATATAAAATATTGAGATGATAAAATTTTTCTCTACTGCTGCTAAGATGCTTGAAGTAGAAAAAGTTTTTTCTTATTGTTTTGTATTGAATATTTTTGCTCAATTTATTGCTTTCTCTAGAAGGTTGGCTCAATCAATAAAAAATAAAATAAAATATTTAAAAGTTAACTTGTTATTCAAATCAAATTGAGCAACTTTTTAATTTAAATTAATTTAAAGGACATACCATTGAAATAGGTCTTGACATATTCTCAACAAACTAGTACAAATTTGAGTAAGGTTTTATACATAAGAGACATTCATGCTTTTTATATTTTATACATTTATTTTTTCATTTATTAATAAATTTTAAAACTACTAAAATAATTTATATGAAATACGTGGAAACTTTCAAACTTAAGAGTCCACTTGATATTAGTTCAATTATTTAGTCATAATGGTTTGTCTTAATTTAAGCACTAAGGGGTTTATTTAGTAAATATTTTCCATATTGTGGTTAAGTGAAGAGTAATAGAAAGTAGGAATGAAATGGACTCAAATTAGATTCACCATACTAACATGGCTTTACATATTCT
>NW_018214044.1:0-1115 GCF_001263595.1 Phalaenopsis equestris | reverse complement strand
ACACAAAACGAAATACAGAGAAACGCTTGTCTTACCGAGATAGTGTTTGCCGAGTAGTTATTACGGATCGGAACATTGATCGATAAAAGCATCATCCTGCAACGAGAAAGTAGTTTCAGCCAAAAATCAGAGAATATTTTTAAAACACAAACAAATAAAAAATATCAGAACAGAAGCAACAAGCCTGGAGATGGTGGGAGCGAAGTTGCTGCGGAGCTTTTCAAGGCCGTCGACGCATCCCGCCACAGTGAGCGCAAGGAATAGGAAGAAACCCCCCAAATGCCTGACAAATGCAATCATAACCTTCCAATCAATGATCAATTACTAATAAAATGCCGCACATAAAGAAGAAAAACGTAGCTAGGGTTCCGATCTGAAATCGATCGATCTACACACGTCCAGACATTGAGGGTCTCGTTATGCCAGGAAAACACGCTGAGAAGAGCATCAAGAAGCGGCCAGTCAGCGCGATAGTGATTGAGGATAAACTCGTTGTCCTTGAGGTAATCTGGCAGCTCATCGAACCCAACAAGACGGAGCTTCCTCCGGCTGGACCGCCGCCACCATAAAAGGACCCCCTCCGCCTTCTCCCCCTTCGCATCCTCCGCCGGCGATATGTCCATGCTACTGAGCAGGCGACGGGAGGAGACATCACCGTCGCCGCCGCGTCCCATCGGAGGTTGCTTTCTCCCTCCTTCCTTTTGCCGCCCTCTTTCGCTTTCCTCAATCTCAGACGTAAAATGGAGAATCTGAGGTGGCCGAGAGGGCCAGCTTTATAAATTATTGCATAAAGTTCATAATTTTAAAAAATATTTTACGAATCAAATTGCAAATTTACATTTAGCGTGATATAATTTGCAAAAACTATTGACTTTATAGATTTAGAGATTAAAATTTGTAAATGACTGTAATAATGAATTTGAGTGTCCAAATCTGAGTATACATTGAATCAAAGCTACAAGAGAATTTTTTTAAGCTCTGGTTTGAATAGATTTGTAGATGCATGAATTTGATGAACACTAATAATTGAGATGGTGATGAATGCAATTTTTTTTATGTGAAATTTATTGCATCATGGAGAGATGAGTATTTTGTATGAAGTTTCAATTTTTTTT
>NW_018214043.1:0-1114 GCF_001263595.1 Phalaenopsis equestris | reverse complement strand
GAACTCACTGTTTTCGATGTTTTAAAAACATACAAAAATATGATTTTTTTTGTTTTGAGTATTTTAAAAATTAAAGTGTTCCTAAAAACAAAACAAAAATAAAATAAAAAACAGCTGAGCAAACATTATTTTTTTGTTTTAAAAAACAAAAAAAATAAAAATCGATCCCAAACAACCCCTAAATATTTCAAGTCCTCTCCACAAATCATGATACTTACACCATGCAATAAGCTTCATCTTACTCTTGAAACTCACTTTGGATGGTAGGGGCTAATTCCAAAAATTTTCAAAAAAACACATTGATTTTATTGGAATCAATCCCAAACTGTAAGAAATGAATTATGTTGAAGGGTCATCAAATCAAGAGAGTGCTAGATAAGAAGATTTTGAAGTCACTGATTCATAGTATACAAGAAAATACCACACATAAATTCATATGCAAAAAAAAGAAAAAAAAAACACACGAATTGCTCCCTTGTCATCAATCGACAATCCCTAAATAGACCAACCGGTAGGAAAACGAGAGTAATTTTTTATGTCCTTCTTCCTATGTAAATTTCTGCATGAATGTCCCATGAAATAATAAATAATCCAAATTTTCCTAACCACTTCTTCTTTTCTACATATTAGATGAATGAAGTAGAGATTGTTGTATCATTAAATTACCAAGTTTGGAAACCAAAAGTTGACCCTATAAAGATCACCACTGCACCAACATACCAAAAGCAATTCAAAATGCTTCTACCAAACACATTATAGTGGAAATGGCAACAACATACCTTCCAGTAGTGAATCCATAATTAACATTTGCCAAACTAAATTATATCATCTTAAACGAATTATAATTATCCATTTTGTCTCCACAAACTTAACCTAATGGTTTGTAAAATTCTTCACAAAAGTTAACCCCCATTAAGTATAAGGGGAATTTACATACATACTATCTAGATGCGACCCGGTGTTCAAAATTAATCAAGATAAAAACAAGTCAGTCAGCCAGTGATGATCATATTTTTCTATTTTTCAATTTTATAATTGACATTTTATCAACCAAAAATAAATGAAAGAGTCACCATATAAGCAAAGTTTAATAAAAAAAATTATAAATTTATCT
>NW_018214042.1:0-1114 GCF_001263595.1 Phalaenopsis equestris | reverse complement strand
TGGCTTTTATGTCAATTTATCTCATATGGTAATGCTTGTTTAGCTTTGTAGGAGTTGGACATATCACTATTTTTTTTTCTCCATTAAAGTATGATGGAAGCATTATATTGTAAATGCAAAGCAACTTTGTTTCTCTATGGTGAAATGACAATCATTTGTTATTATGGAAAAACACAATTCTATCAAATCTTGCCATAGGTTTCATAGTTGTGTTATTATTTTTCGTTATCTTGTAATCTGTTTTTCACAACATTTAAGTGGTAATAACTCATGCCTATAATCTTGCCATCATCTAAAGATCTTAAGCTTGGGCGATAAGGGGTTGAGTTAGACAAACGTTAAATCACCATAACTTGATCCAATTGTTTGAAAAGTGCTTAAGGGTTGAGTATGATTAAATTTAATATTTTATTTGTTAAGTCGAATTGAAGGATTTACAAGAGAAGATTCTGATCAGTGTAAACAATGCTTTGAAGAAAAATATATATTGCATATTTGCAAGAAAATACAAATTAATGAGTAGAGTTTAAAGTATTTAGATATTGAGTGTCTGGTAGGCTATAATCTATTTTATGTGGAGAGAGTCAATAGGAATGGGCTGGGGATGTTAATTGATTTAGAGTTGAAAAATAAATTATGAGAGGGATGAGACAACTGATAGGATGATTACAATGTAGCTAATCTTCAATAAGGAATTTTTAAAAAAGGTCAATCTTTATGCTCTAAAAGTTAGATTAAAGATACATGAACATTAATTTTGGGAAGAAATTGATTAACTGTTATAATTATATTTAAGGAAGAGGTGGTTGCTATTGATAGCAGCGTTAATGGATAAAATAGGTTTAATAATATGCTATGAAAGGATTCATGGTGGAATCAAATATGTATTTAATGGGAGAAATTATATATATTTTTGTATCAGCAAACACTTCACAGCAACAAAATTGCCATGAAGCTTTAGGTATAAATGGGATTGCCATAGATTGGAGAGTTATGAGAGATATTAGAGCAATGTTAATAGTGAATCTTTTCATTGGAATATTAAAGTATAAAATGATGTGAAATAATAATAGATGACATATTTTTATTAAACGTATTTAAGAATCTTGGAGGT
>NW_018214041.1:0-1114 GCF_001263595.1 Phalaenopsis equestris | reverse complement strand
TTACAGGAGATTATAAAGCAGATATAACCTGCCCGTACCCTCTGAATAACCCTCCCTGTATAAAGCAGATATAACCCGCCATAACCTGTGAATAACCCCCCATGTAAATTGTATTTGAGCATTAACTGATCCATCATGGGAACTCTTAATAATTTTCAGGTTAAGAAATAATTTAAATTGCTTCAAATAAATTTGAATCCCACAACAGAGATTGAAAGAATAAGAGAATGGGGAGGATATATTACATGTAAAAGATATAATACAGATAGGAGAATCAGCAGAAACCTTCCTTCACAACAAGAGAATCGAGAAGATCGTCTTCAATGTCCCGAAAGAAATGAAAATTACACAAACACAAAAAGGAACCCTATATTTTCTTATTTTCATGAAATAAATAAATAAATAATAGATTGCTTTCTCGGAAATTGCAAGGAGGTAGATGGATCAGACATGGCAGCCGCAGAAAATATAAAAGAAGCAGAGAGCGGAGAGGAGGATTAGGGCTTCCAGAACGTAGAGGATGCGAAAGACGAGCTCGTTGAGGAGAGCGAATCGGAGCTGCGAGAGACGATTCCACCTCCAAGATGATGAGAGTAATCTTAGCTTCCAGATCCAGAAAGAGCTCCGGCGACGGAGCCCCTTGAACCATCTCCGCCTTGACGGTGCCGATGATTGCGGCGGCGATGGGATCGACGGCGGAGACTCCATTTCTGGATGGATTCACTCTCTCTCTCTCTCTATCCTTCGGTTAGATTGGGAGGGGAGGAGAGAGTTGATAGTGTAGGAGACGACCAGACGACTATTTTAAGGGGGAGGGAAGGAGCAAGGCTGCCTTGAAATCGACGCCTGTAAAGCGCGGAAGCTGGCTGATTTGAGAGTTGTGAGCTTTTTAAATATTTGATTTTTTTCTGTTAATTAGCTAGCATGCTCTCTCCTTTTCCTCCCTTCCGTGCCGCCAGATGATTTATAGCTGGAGAATATGCATAAGCGGAATGAGAGAGAACTTACGTCTTTCTTTAAATTGGGGATCTTTGATTTATTATATTTTAAAATAAATAATTAAATAAAGCTTAACTATATTTTATAATATATTAAAAAAAATGATATATATATA
>NW_018214040.1:0-1114 GCF_001263595.1 Phalaenopsis equestris | reverse complement strand
AAAAAAAAATTTGCTTGCTACAAATTTAACCAAGAATAGAGTTATCAAATGATATAAAGTATCTTTTCCAAATTCATAGATGATGTATACCATCAAGTGTAAATCCTAAAGCCCTTGTAAATCAAGAAATATAACAAATTAGACAAAATATAGATGGAGAAGTACAAGTTTGATTTAACCCTATATGATTTTAATCTTTAGCCATAATATCTTTATCATTTACCTCCAGATATCTTAAAGAAAAATTTATGAAGAATAAATAATGAACGTACAACAAACGTCCAACTAAATTCTCATCAAATCCTATATTTTTGTAAGAGACCATGCATGCCTTACACCTTCAAAAATAAACTTCAATTTTTAATGAATTATAAACTTGGAAGTACTGCTAGAGCTATTGCTATTCATAATTATTCATCCTTAAAATATTCTATTTTTTAAAATTAGTATAGACAAAATATTGAAGAATATGATAGAGTATAATTTTCAATATTATATTTTAAAATTATGACATAAAGAAATAATTAAGGAAAAGCTTTTATTCTCTTAGCTACTTGGTGTATTATAGAATGCACTAACAATATAAAACTTGATGTGATAGCAAGAAAATGGAAACTTAATCAAAAGAAATTGTTAATTATATCTCCTTTCTTCCAAATCAAGCCTAACAATTAATAAACAAAATTTAGTACTTGTACCCTTTGAAAAAATAAATACAAATACATAATTTTTAAGAGAATTTACTATAATAATCAAACTATTAAAATTTTTAAATAGTATGTTAAAAATTATATCTAATAATTTTTCTCAAATAGAAAATAAACTCGATTAATTACTGCATTATATAAAAAAATTTAAGAAAAAAATATAAGGTCCTATATTCTAAAGAAATTGTAAAATAAAATATTTTAATATGAAAATCAATTGTAATAAAAAACCCTGTTATTCAACATAATCCCATGTTTAATTATAATTTTTTACCTAACAAATAAGATTTTGAAGAATTAATACAAAAATTTAAATCATCACACATTATTGCCTTAGACAAAACATCTTCTTCTATATCTGAAAATGAACATTCAATATCGAGAAATGAGGTAGCAGAAATTCAAAA